>NC_064811.1:120171571-120253475 GCF_023721935.1 Panthera uncia
GAAACGTGAGCTAATTACTAGCTTAACATTGTTCAGGATGTCTGCTTGAGAGCCAAACTGTTTCTCCAAAACTTTTGAGAGAGAATTTGAAGAAAGAGCCTCATGAACTGAAGAAAACAATAGATAGACATTTCTTGTTATACCTAAAATCTAACTCAACTTAAAATCTTAGGTTAATTGTATTCTTGTGGAGGAGTTCCCAGACTTGTAACAATAATGTTTTCAGAATCATTACTTTCAAACAGCACTTGACTCATGGTCCTAGAAGAGAATAACACCAAATTATAAAATTTTTATATTCTATATTACATGTCATAGAAATTACATTCTTACTCACTATAAGATTTATGTTTTTTGTTTTTCCCTGCACACACACACACACACACACACACTCACATATAACAAAGACGAGAGAGTTTAAAAACCATATGCAACATTCTTAAGTCATTTTGGCAAAACTAGATTAGGTTACAGCATTAACCTCAGTCTATAAGGACAATTTGGCCTAATGCTATTTGTTACATAAGCATTTACGTAAGCTTAAAATTATTTTACACTGGGCATCCTTCTCAGAAAAGGATGGCAAGATAACCTGTTAGAAAAATCAAAACTCATTATTTATCATTTAAAAACATGTAAATTCAATAACACTACAACCAGGTTTTCCTAAACGTTAACTAGAACTCAGGAATCATTTAAGGGAAAAGTAGAGAAAGAATGAATTTTCCTTCATGTTAGAACATTGAGGGGCACCTGGGTGGCTCAGTCAGTTAAGTGTTCGACTTCGGCTCAGGTCATGATCTCTCAGTCCATGAGTTCGAGCCCCGTGTCGATCTCTGTGCTGACAGCTCAGAGCCTAGAGCCTGCTTCAGATTCTGTGTCTCCCTCCATCTCTGCACCGCCCCTGCTGGCACTCTGTCTCTCTCTCAAAAATGAATAAGCATTAAAAAAGTAACAAGAACATTGAACACACTTCAGGAATATTGTCAAAGTTGAACCACTTGCATCTCGTGACAGAGTGGAGTTAGGATCAAGTCAATACCAATCACCCAGCTTCCTGAGTCAACTCACTGGATCCCCAAAAGTCTCTAATATTGGGTCCTGCCTGCCCCATCTAGGGGAGCTCCTTTGGCCAACAGTTCCAGAAAACAGATTTCAATACACTGAGTACAAGAGGTGGGCAATAATTTTAGTTTCACCAAAATTTAGTGCCATCTAAGACTAATCAAGACTAGGAACGAGTCCATCTTGTCAGGACACAGAGTCAACTGGTCTTGTCTCTGAATTTTCCTTACCGAAGGACCCTGCATGAAGGTATTTAACTCTACTGTGCCCCTTTGCTCATCAAGAGAGTACAGCTGATCATTCTGCCCCTTCCTCATTTCTGTGGAGTGCCTTTGAAGATAGTTAAATAATACATTTAGAACATCGTGAATTCTGTAGTATTGTTGGTATTCATCCTATGCATTCAAGAATTATTTTCATGTGGAGCCCTTGGCTGGCTTAGTCGGAAGAGCGAGCGACCCTTGATCTCAGGTCGTGAGTTTGAGCCCCGCGTTGGGTGTAGACATCACTTAAATAAAACCTTAAGACAAAAACATGTATATAAAAAAAAGAATTATTTTAAGGTGATCTCTTCCGTTTTCAGGATCTCTTCCCAAAATTGGGGTAAAGATGTTGGTGGAGCTTTCAAGAGCTCTTAATACTTAGTTTCCAAATGTCCAAGCATCATGCCCTGGTTGCTTGCTCTGAATTAAATCTTTTCAGAACCAAACAAATGCTCCTGTGGGGTGGAAATTAAAGAATTCTAACAGTTACATACCGTCCAAGATTTATTTTTATAGAACATAATTTTTTTTCATACTGCTGCCAAAGATTCTTTAATTTTTGTGTCAGATGAACTTAAACCAAATGACCCCCCCCCCTTTTTTTTTTACTTTGAAACATTTCCAGGGTTATTTCTCCAGGAATCTGTAAAACAAAATTCTTCCTAATCATATTGATTTAATTACCATGTAGCCAGTCTTGCTCTATTTTAACATAGTGCTTATCTGTTATCTGAACACGTCACACAAGACCATTCCCTTAAGAGGTCTACAAATTAACAATGCAAATTCCAGGCTTCAGAAGTCATCTTATAGAAACGTTGTATCTTCAGAGTCCTGCAGTGACCAGTACCAAAAACTGCTCCCCATGCCTCCTTCCCATTTCTCCCCTCCATGGCCCTACTTACTGCCTTTTGTTTATTTTTTTCTTAATATCCTCATCCTACTCCTTATTATCCTGGATGCTGAAGAATACTTAAAAAAAAATCACTTCATAAGAGGAAATCAGTTGTTTATCCTTCGCATATGTCTCAGGGAGCCTGCACGCAGCCCTGCCATCCTAAGGAAAGTCACACATAATAGAGAGGCTTTAGCCCAATAAGCCAGTCTAGTCCCAATTCATCAGTCAAAGTTTTATGCAAGTGGCCCCCCTAGGTTGATAAATCCCCACAGTGCCTGTTGACCCAGCTGCCGAGTCCTCTTGCCGCAGGCTGTGTTTTCATGGCCACCCTGACAGTAATACAAACTGTTTAGCAGCTCCATTGACCTTTCAACTATTAACAGGGACACAGGCTCCACTAGGGACTAGTTTTCAAACATGACAGAATTTCTTAACAGTAAAGGTCATGAACAAGTATATGCCCTATAAAAATCCATTCAGCATGGTGGATTTGAAGTCTAAAAGACAAGGATGCATGTTTTACATGTTTGTTATTATTCTTCTTCTACATATCGGATAACTACAAATGGATATATTCTTATCTGCCAGCTTGTATTTTACTCTTAATGAGCTATACTTTATGTTGCGATGCATAACACACTTTTGACTGACAAATCCTTTCTAAGCTGCTGTATAGCATTTGAAATTTTGAGGATAATATTACAAAAGAAAGGGGTAAGATCAAACTAAAAACTTCTATGAATGAAGGAGCATGCATGCATAATGTATGGTAATGACCTAAGAATAACTGGAATTTTGGTCATACTTTACTAAGATTTGCATATGGATACATATGCACACACATTTAAGCCCACTCAAGTAAGCCACACCCTGCTGCTTAGAACCCCCACCTATTTCAAAATAAATAGAAAATATTATTTAATAATTTATGAAAAAAATCATTGTCACTTAAAATGCTTCTATAAGGCGTTCTTTTTCTCTCTCTTTCACTCTGTCTCTCTCTCTCTCCGTATATATACACATATATATCTCCATATATATATACACACACACACACACATAGATATACATATGTATATCCATATATATATATATGTGTGTGTGTGTGTGTGTGTGTATCTTATATCCTGGAGATGTGACATATGACCACAGCATTCAAGGGAATTTTCTGCTTTATACTAATTGTAATCTCTCTTAAACTATCAGTTTTGACATGCTGAAATATCAATTCCTAGAATTAATTGTACAGATTGCAATGAAAACCTCATTGCCACCGAAAATGAAAAATATGAATAATGAAGAATATATTCTTCAAAATGAGACTCTTTTGTTGAGTAGAAAATTCTTTTTTTAAAATTTTTTTGTTTATGTTTATTTATTTTTGAGAGAGAGAGAGACAGAGCATGAGCAGGGGAGGGGCAGAAAGGGAGACACAGAACCTGAAGCAGGCTCCAGGCTCTGAGCTGTCAGCACAGAGCCCAACACGGGGCTTGAACCCATGAACCATGAGATCACGACCTGAACCAAAGTCGGAAGTTCAACTGACTGAGCCACCCAGGCGCCCCAAGAGTCGAAAATTCTTTAAAGCTTTTCTTTTTAATTCCCATGTTACTCCCCTGCCTAGGGCAATGGTGAAGTCAGATATTATTAGATCTCCTGAATATTTTGTAGTTTCATTGTAAGGCAATGTGTCATCAGATATTGCAGTAATTGAGATAAAAGCAGATTTAACCTTGCATAAAACAGCTCCATAAATTTGTAAAAAGATGTTTTCTAGAGGAAGGTGTACTTATTTATTTATTTATTTAAGATTTTATTTTTAAGTAATCTCTACACCCAATATGGGGCTTGAACTTACAGCTTCAAGATCAAGATTCGCATGCTCTGTCAACTGAGCCAGCCAGGTATCCTGAGAAAGATGTACTTTTTAAAGGAAAAACTTCATCTTAGCATCTTTTCTCCCCCCCCCCCCTTTTTTTTTTACTAATTCAAAAAAAATCTGTTGCTTACACGACTTGTTTTTGTCAACACTGACAAATGAATCAAAAAATATAACAACAAAATTTGGGTATTTGTCACCCTCATGGTCTTGAAAGAGAATTTAAATCGACATTCTTGTGTTCTTTTAAAGACAGAAAGAAACTTGTGTTGAATTTTTGCTTCCCATTTAAAACGTTTAGTGATATTTAAAATTTCTGCCTTCCTATGATGTAAAATTAAAACACTGATACCTCTACAGCTTTGTAAGTGAGAGAAAGATTTATTTATTTTTGGTGATTTCTAAAAGAATAGACTGTAGGCTTTTAAGTCTTTTGAATCATAATGTAATCAAGGTGTTTTAAGTGCCTAGTTTCCCAATTACAGGCATTTATTTCGTATCTAAGATTTTTTTTATTAATTATGGTTTTATAAATTAAGTTCTTAAGTTAAAAATTGCTTTTGAACATAAACTTCTGAACAGAGTAGATTTCCTTCTTTATATTAGGGAGCAATGGCATTGACTTTTCACTGTGCTCCAATTTTTCAGTTTTTATTTTTATCTTATCAGAGTAAGTATACTGTTACACTCCAGAATTAAATCAGGAGATTTAATCAATCTACAAGTATCTTTTACCTGTCTCCTGTGTTCAAGATATTGTATTATGTGCTACAGAGGGAGGATATAAATGAGAATTTAGTCCCAACCTCTAAGGAGCTAATTTTTACCTTAAATTGGGAGATTACATACATTATCAAAAACATAAATAATATTATCTGAGATAAATAACACTTTGGGACAAAAAAAAATTATGCGAGAACATTGTACACTGTAACTTAACAGTATTAATAGTCCAGAAAGCTATGGATACTGAGATGGGTAAGACTCACCATGATTTGGCTCCCTGGCCCAGTCCGTTCTGCTACACTGTGATTTTCTTTAACACTAACTCTCAGATAAAAGAGAACAATGACCATATAACATGGAAATTATGTAGCTTTTCAAGCAAGTAGGGCTATTATTAGAAGAAAAAGAACAAACCCTCAGGCAGGCTGTTGCAAAGGCAGAGGAGGCTTCTCAGCTCAGAGGTAAAATGAAAGATAAGTGCCTGCATGGGTGTTCCTCCCCAGAGATGCTTCCTGCAGCCCCTGTTCCATGCAGGTTGCACTTCCCAGGAGCTCACCACCATTTTGTTTTTGTGTGTCCCTAATCTCAGCTGAGGCAGCCTCCAGCTGTCCCAGCGCTCTCCCAAAGGTTCCAGGTTTTGTTTTTTTAGTTACAAAGTTGCACAGATCTTGAGGGATCTTCCCCAACCCTATTCTTCACATAAACCCTATTATTTTTAGTATGCAGTTTTGTACCATAGAAGATTTTTCAGGAGCGTGTACGTTGAATTAAAGTGGAAATGCCTATTCTTTCTGTATTCACCGCTGATAATTGGGGTAGACCTGTTTCTGAATTTAGGACATTGAAAACATAATGCAATGGGCATTGCAGGCAGTTTAAGAAAATTGAACTTTTTTTTTTGGTAAAAGATGACATTATCATCTAGTTTCATTAATTATTTCTCCTAGGTTTTCCCTTTGAGGAAATACATAACTTTTCATTTCCCAATTTTTCCATGGAAATATATATACATTGAGTTAACCTGAGAAGTTGAATGAAGGAGACCCATATACCCTCGTAGATACTTGTGTACTGTGGTGGTGGTATTTGGATGGTGAGATTAATAGGGGCTAAAATATGGGTACTTTGCTCCCTTTTTCCTAAAGAGGACCAGTTGAATGGAAAGAACACTACGCTAGGAGATAGTTCCAGACTACGTGTAACTAGTTGTGTGAAAGCCATTTAATCTCTTTATACATGTACTGTGCCTGTAATTTGAGGAATAACAGGACTTGCCTTGCCTCATGAGGATAAAGTTGAATAGGAAATTACTGAAAAGTGTAAGTGGCTTCATTATTTGGTTTTATTATGGTTGCATCTTTAACCATAGAACAGAATTTAGCGATATTTGTGAAAGTTCTCATAATCTTATTAGCCCGAGGCAGCTAAACCTGTGGCTCCCTTCACCAAATCATCACTGCCTTTGCCCCTTTAGAATTTAGTGCTCACTCAATCCCAAACTGCCCAGGTATTAAAGCCAGTCAGCACGACTTCTGAGTGAGCATATGCTCAGCATTTAAATTGCAAGACCTCGAAATGAAGACAACGTTAGTCTCAGAGAAAAAGGCCAAGGCCCAGCCCCATTTTTTCAGCACATTTCAGAACAGAGAAATGTAGTAGCAATTCAAAGCAATGTCTAGGGGAAAAAAATGGCTTTATCCATCCTAAATTGGAATTCTAGAAATATACAGTACAAATTAAAAATTGTAATAGGATATGTGATGTACATAAGTTCAAAGCTATTCTCTTTCTTTTTCATGTTTATTTATTTATTTATTTGGGGGTGGGAGGGGCAGAGAGGCTTGAGAAAGAGAATCCCAAGCAGCCTCCATACTGTTAGTGCAGAGCTCCATCTCACAAACTGCGAGATCATGACCTGAGCCAATACCAAGAGTCAGATGCTTAACCAACTGAGCCACCCAGGTGCCCCCAGAGCGATTCTTGAATTTAAATTATCTTTCCCTTTACTCCAATATCAAGGTTGCTCAAGACATGTATAAAAAGATATTTCTGCAGCCTCCATGTAATATAATGTCAAGGACAGCATTCCTTAATGACACGTCAAATAGTACTTGAAAAATACTGTTAGGAAATGTATTCAGCCATCTACACTTCCATGAAGTCCCAGTGAGACCATTATTGCATGGCTGTTTTTACCTGGAATATGATTGTATTATGAATGTATAAGATTCCTTACAGTCAAATTGAATTTGTATAATGTATTGTCTTACTAGTTGCCACAAAATGGCTCTGTGTAGTCCCCAAACATGGTATAGATCTAGGGGAATACAAAATTCTACTCCTTGTGGATAAATTGACACTGAAAAGAGAAATGTGAACACAAGCAAGAAGAATTTAGTGAATATCCAGACTAAAAATTATCCAGACTTCAAAAAAAAAATCAATTTATATATTGACCTTTGAGAAAGGCACTAAAATGTGTATGTGAAAGATGATAACAGTTCTACTAAGTTAGTGCTTATGCCTGTGCCCAAGTTACACAGATGGGAAACAGTAAAATCTATCCCATTATGAGAAGTTTCCATTCCCTTAGCTTTTCTTAGCTAAAAGTGCTGGATATTGGTCTTAGAGATGATGCATGATTATGGATTATCGCTGTGTATCAAAATGCTTACAGTGAGGAAACCCATTAAACCATAGAATCCATGGTGGCATCCAAAGACTGGCTTCCTGTGCAGTGGCAAAGACTCCCTCCAATCATACAATTTCAAAGCATTCTTTACTTAGAAGCTCCTGGCCACACTAATTCATGGCCACATTAATTGCTACTGGCTAGGAAATGGCCCTAAGTGAGAACAGTGCTTCTCAAACTTGAAATCGCATGTGTGTCACCTGACACGCTGGCTATAGTGTAGAATCAGTAAGTCTGGGGAGGGGCCTGAGATTCTATATTTCTAACAAACTCCAAGGTGACGTTGGTTCTTCTGGTCTGGAACCATGCTATGAGTCGTAAGAATTTAGATTTATCAGTTTTTCCTTTCCCATGAGAATAGGAAAAAGCATGGAAGAAAAATAGTTTTGCAAAGGTTACAGTTGCAAAGGAACATTTTTCCATGTGTCCCAGTGTGAATGTGGATAAAAGAATAAGACAGTTCTTACATCACCTTGCCCCCTTAAGCAGATTGTTAACTAAGAGAAGCTATAGAATTGTTACTTCTTCTGAAACCTCTAATGAGTCAGGATTTTATAAGTAGGTATTACTCATGATTTTATGTACCTTGTTTTACACTAACATGAATTTAAAATCTGGGCCGCTAACAAAAGTTTCAGAATGAGTCCCCTTACTCTTTGTAAAAAACACAATAGACAGATTTCTGACATATTCAATCTGAAGAACAGGCCTGCTCAGATAGGATTTATCGTTGTGCTTCCATACAGATACACAGAGGACTTCTTATTTATTGATTGATTGGTTGATTGATTAAATTAAGTATCATAAAATTAAAACCATCTATAATCTCACTACCTAGAGACATTCACTGTTGGCCTTAGCTACTCACAAAAAGTCATCACATGTGATTATGTTACAAATCACTTATGCTTCTCAACTTCTTCCTTTATTTCAGGAAAGTATCTAAATCTTTATGATACTACCAAACAGAGTAGGTTTCTAAGAAAATGCAGAATAGAACACGTAGTAATGCAAAGCAATATCTCGGGGGTGGGGGGTGGGGGAACATTGGCTTTATCCATCCTAAGTTGGAATTCTAGAAATATACAGTACAAATAAAAAATTGTAATAGGATATGTAATGTACATAAGTTCAGAGCTATTCTCTCTCTCTCTCTTTTTTTTTTCCATTGTTTTTCCAGAAACAATGCTTTATGCACTAAAGAATTTGGGGCAGTTTTCTGGCACTAGCCCTACTGTTTCATTGTCAAGTGTAGAAAGATTATAAAGTGTGTTTTTCTGATTTAAATTAAGTTTGAAGACTATAGAGATAACTATCAACAAATGGGTTTGATGTATTCTTTATCACAAACCTAAACATCCTTTTGGGTAAGTTTTCTACTTTGAAAGCTACCTTGGACTTCATTCACTAGAGGTAAAGATCCACAAGTTAAAAAAAAGTAATTGTTTAAAAGAAGAACAAAACTATTTAAGCAATTCTTAGTACACCTACATTAAAACACCCAAGTTTCCAGTCCAGTAAGAATAAGAATGAAAAATGAAGCAATCTATCACAGCTATGTACTCTAGAATTTTGTTTAGATGCCATCTAGTTGGGTATATGTAGTATTCATGTAAACATATGATAGTCTATTTCAAGGTGAATAATAAAATTCAAATTTACTTGTTTTATTCCTTTTGTTTTCTCTTCATTCCATGTAAAGGAACCCTATTCTTTTCAATGGAAAAAAGAAATGTTAGTAGAACAAAGAGGGAGTGGAGGGGATGGTTGGGATGACCAAAACTCTCTGTCACACTTTACCAGATATATAACCAGAAAAATGAATTTTAATACATTGGCTTAATTCCCAGCTAGAGGAAATAAGCAATCATATTTCTTTATGTCATGCTTACTTTATGGTCTGTTGTTTATTTACTATGATTATAATTAGTGTAAAAACGTTTCTTTTAAAATGAATGTAACCATGCCTTAGAAGAATTTTGTAAGATTTGAGTTAATTTAGGCAATACAGAGAAATATAGCAAGTGTTTCTTAGTTTTAAGCTTATGATATAAAAGTATAACAGATTTAAATGATATCCCTCCCCTAAATAGCCCATATATTCCTAACGTCTTTACTCAGTAGCACAGAAAATAAACACTCTCTTAAAATTCCATATTCTTATTTGTTCATTCATTCAACAGATTTTTAAGAATCTTCCATGTGCTTTACATTTTTCTAGGTCCTGGAGAGACAAAAAGAAGAGAGGGAAACATTTGTCTTCATGGAATTTATATTCCAGAAAAAGCATTTGAGAAAGTTTCTACTATATGCATTCAATAAACACTTATTGAATGCCTCTGTAGTGTTTTCCTAGCTCTTATGTATATAAGTAGTTGAAGGGGATAAAATACTTTGGTGGCTTGAATATCATCTTTCTAAAACATCCCTCAATCCTAAACTAATTGCTTCCTTGTCTGTATTCCTGTGTGGCTTTATATGCACCTATAACATAACAAAGGTCACACTGCATTATACTTGTATACTTGTCTGTATACTTGTATACTTGTATACTTGTTTGAATGTCTCTCTTCCCCGTGGTGTCTCCATGAGGACTGGAACCCAGTTTTATTTATTTCTTATCCCCATGAAGAGCACAGTACTTGCCTGAGGGAGTGACTGGTGTTGAAGAGGGTTGAATATGTCACTTTTGCCTTCAGAAAGCTTTCATTTCAATGGGGATGGAAAAGGAGATAGGAGAACCCATTCATTAAGTCAAGTTCTATAAGAGATAGGCTATCCATCGTGTAAATTTTCAATTAAAAGATCCCCAACAGAATAACAATTTAAAGAGAGAGAGAGCATTTATTTAACATGCTAAGTGAGGAATGTTAGTTGGCCACTTCATAAAAGAAAAAAAAAGATTATTTTCCTAGATATTTAAATAAAAACTTAAGGGAATCATGTTTATATATGACAGCCTTAGTCTCAGATTAGCTAAAGCAAACAAGCCCACGTATGAAATAATTACATCCACAGAAAGATAAGCATTTACTAAATCTTTGGCAAAAACCAACTTAGAATCCACCTACCTGAGTTTCCACATATTTGAATGGTGAAAAATACTCAAAGCATCTAATTGGAGGATCAGCAGGGAAACAGGAAGCGGATACTCTGCCCTGAAGAATTGTGTTTCATTCGCAGTCCTCCTTTGTCACATCCTCATTCCTCTTCCCAGTATACACGGAATCAGTGCTTAACACTTCGACTTAAATGGGCAACATCTTCTGGCGGCTGTTGTTTAACTGGTCACTTATATTCTTGATGTAAATGGTGTCCTCTTCTCTATTTTTTTTAATGTGTATTTATGAGAGAGAGAGAGCAAGGAGGGGCAGAGAGAGACAGGGAGACAGAGGATCCGAAGCAGGCTCTGTGCTGACAACAGAGAGCCCCAACAAGGCTCAAACTCATGAACCTCGAGATCATGACCTGAGCCATAGTCGGATGCTTAGCTGACTGAGCCACCCAGGCATCCCAGTGTCCTCTTTCTTCCTCTTTAAATTCATCTGCTTAGACATAAACCATATTGTCAAGGAGTGTAGGAGCTACATGCCTGCATATTTTGAATCATATATAATGTGTGATATATTTTTGACACACTCTACTTTTTTAATATTTATTTTTGAGAGACAGACAGAGAGAGAGAGTGAGAGAGAGAGAGAGAGAGAGCACACACATGAGTGGGGGAGGGGCAGAGAGAGAGAGGGAGACAGAGGATCCCAAGTGGGCTCTGTGCTGGCATGGGCTTGAACTCAAGAATTGTGAGATCATGATCTGAACTGAAGTCAGACACTCAACCAACTGAGCCACCCAGGTGTCCCTGACATACCCTACTTCTGAGTCTTTTTTTCTTGAATGAGTCAGAAAGAGGGTGAATGAGTGAGTAATCAGTAGAAGTTAGATAAACAGACTTCGGTTACCAGTAAAATTTGAACAATACCTGTTTATTGAATGCCTGTGACTCAGAAGAACTTCATGGCTGTTGAAAAACAGCTCCTCTAGTGATCAAAAATGCCACCATTGTTTCACAAAGTAAGAGTTTTATTTTAAAGTTTATTTATTTATTTTGAGAGAGAAGGAGGGAAGGAGGGACAGAGAGAGGAAGAGAGAGAACCCCAAGCAGGCTCCTTGCTTTCAGCACAGAGCCTGACTTGGGGCTCAGTGTCATAAACCCATGAGATCACGACCTGAGCCACAATCAAGAGTCCGATGCTTAACTGAGCCACCCACCTGCCCCAAGAATTTTATTGAGAAAGAAATAGAGCCGACTTGGGGTATTCAACAACAAAACAGGAAGGTGAAAGTAATGCCCCCATTTTCCTTGGCATAACCATTTCATTTTTTCTCCACCTGATCGCACCTTGCCCTCTCTCCCAGAAAGACTCCCTTCCTTGGGGAACACATGGAAATTATTCATGTTGTCGGACTGATAATAGGCCCAGCCCATGGAATGCCTTGAGGACCTTTCACATAAATTGACATTTCTAGATTTAAATAAGAGGTTAAGGGAGCTTTCTGAATTGTCACATTAGTTGCAAAACTCAGTACTTTCAACGTAGAGTGGGACTTTTAGTGGAGAGAGAAGCGAAAGATGTCACTATGTATTTTGAATATGGTTTGAGTCACTGTAGACACAGCCGGAGGTCAGGCCCCAAAGTATTTTCACTGCCAGAGGGACAGAACAAGATAACCTGTCTCAAGAAAAAGGAGTCAACAGGGCCTAATTATGTGCTTCTCTTAGAAGGCTATATCATTTACTTCTTCTGGTGGCTTTGACCTATAATTATCACCTTCTTTGTTATGGTCCTTAAGGAGTCCAACTGCTTTGGCCATCCTAATGGTGGTGATCTGAGTAGTGCTGAGTGTTTGTTTACATTCCTGAACTTTTGGAAAGCACTTGCTCCCCACACTGTGACCCAGGCAACAGTGACTGATAGAGGAATCCCACTGTGCACTGTTTCTCCTACATTAGGTGATGAGCACTTATGACCATGCTTCTAGCCCGACTTGAATGACAGCCTCTTATTTCAGAACCAGTAAGAACCACAGACCTCTTCTTTTGAAGGCATCTCTAAGTGATGGCAGTTGTAGAGCAATTAAAACAAAGTCTGTGACTTTTTACTTAGCAGATACGATGTTTCTGTTTGCTGCTAATAGCATTATTTTTCTTCAGAGCAGGACAAAATAAAAGATCTGAAAATGTATCTATATATCTATATATATCTATATCTATCTATCTATATATATGGTTTATTTTTTGCATAAAGGGTTGAAAATTTGAGTCAGTCGTACACACACACACACACACACACACACGATATCCCTTCGAGAAAAATCAGTCTGAGAAAGGTATTTCAAGAGAAATGTAAATTAAACAAAAAATGATTCCCAAGCTTTCTTGGGCTGCAAGTGGCCATTTAGATGAATGCCTTCACCCCTGTGATATTGCCAAATATGCCAATAACAAGTGAAACCTATCTCAGATGTTATTCCTAAACATTTTTGTAAACCGGGGTGGGGGGGGGGGAGTTTTAAACTATGTGTCTTTATTTTAAGAATTTTAATCGCTAGAAATGTTTAGCTACCAAATAGAAAACACCAATACAATATAATTATATTTTTAATTAGTGAATTTTGATCATGACAAAATTTCTTGTAATGTTCATTATGATGTTCTCTGGTCCAGAACTGGTTAGGTTGTTTCTTCATTGGTATGTATTTTGTATTCTCAGAAAAGTTGTCCGTCTTTCTGACCCACTTAAAAGAAAGGAAAAGAAATGCTTTGCAAGCTACAAATTCACGGGATTTCATCCTGATACTGGTTTTCAACCCAAATACACTTTGATCCATTGTCTTTTGACGCAGACCTCTGATGCCCGAGGAGTGCAGAGCCACGGTACAGCCTGCACAGACATTGACTTCGGAATGCTCCCGGCTCTGTCGGAACGGCTACTGTACCCCCACGGGCAAGTGTTGCTGCACCCCAGGATGGGAAGGGCACTTCTGCAGAATTGGTCAGTATATCTGTTGTGCCCAGGAAAGGCTGGGCACGGGACAGTCCTTAGGAGCTCAAGAACTTGCCATCAGCTATTTCTTCTAGAATTATCTACGGCTCAGAATTTAGCCGTTTATAATGTGAATGCTCAGCCTGTTTCTGAACTTGCAAATGAAATCTTTCCCATTCTCTTAATGTAAACAATTCACATACATAAGTTAATCATAAATGTAAAAGACTCTGAAATAATTGAGTCCTTTCAAATGGTGAAAAATGAAAACAGCACAACTAGATCATCTGTACAGGCTCTCAGTCCTAGGTTTGAGATTTCACACCAGCCAATGACCTAGTGTTTGCAAAGCCCCTCTCCAAGTGCCAGCATTTTCCAGACACCCCATAAATGCCCTCCCTAACTTTACTGCCTGCCTTCTTGCTACAGTGCACTAAAAACAGGGTTTTTCAGTGGGTGTTATTAAATAAAAAGGAGAAAACGCAATTATCTAGGGGCACATTATGAGATTTTTTAATTCTTTTTGCCACTCCCTTGTGAACCATCAACTAGGTATGCAGCTGCTCAGAGACAGCAGAAGAGATTTATTCCACGGTTACTCTATCCTTTAACCAGGGATTTCCTCAATTACATGCAATGATGTTTAAATTCTACTTGGTGTGAAGAAAATTAGATAGATTCAGATACCCAGCGTCTAGGATGTATGTGGTGAAAATCCATTTTCGGGAGAATTTTTTTTTTCTTTTTATGTTATCTATATGTGATGATGGATGTTAGCTAAATCTATTGTGGGAAATCATTTTGCAATATATGTAAACCAAACCATCATGCTGTATACCTGAAACTTTTACAGAGAGACATGTCAATGACTTCTCAGTAAAACTGGAAGAGATTTCCATAAGGACACATGCATTTTTAATGCGTTTTCAACAACCAGCATATACATATTACTTACAAATATTTCAAATCTTGAAGCCTCTCTTGCCAATGAAAATGTGTTACAAATTCATACTTAATATTATAGTTAATGTGTAAATGTTATTTTTTCTTTATTTGAAACACATATTTGTTCCAAAAATTTCAACCGTAACTTCTCTATATATTGTCTAACAAAACGCAGGCCACATTTACAGTCACATACGCAGTGTACAATTTAAGTTTAAATTGATTCAGCACTAATAACACTACCTGGTTGATTAATACCATGGTTATATATCTAGGAGAGAGTTATCATAATTAAAAGTCTACAGAAATTAGGTAATTACATTAGTTAAAATAGCTGCTTACATTTTATTTACCCATTCTGTCTTCTTTTTCCTTAGTTGACAAAAAAATGAGGATCAGTGTTCAAATGCACAGATATTCTAATTCCTGATAATGTATCTTCATTCTGCCCCCTTTAATGCCTGACAATACCTATTCTCTCTGCTTCTTTTATATAGTGTCCATTCTGTTTTATTCCTTACTTTGCATTTTGCCTGAGCTCGTAAGTCACCTCAAGTTATCAGATAACAAATATTTATTGAGTGCCTTCTAGCAACAGTATGTTTAAACTGAGGGTAAACAAATTATTTTAAATGTAGGTGCATTATACATCCCATTATAAATAATGATAATAATAAGTGATGTAAATGAAAATTGACATTCTTTGAGATAACATTGTGTTGTATTTCAGTAAAGTACTTTAATCTTTCCACTTATCAGTTTAAATAGTTTGAATATATAAGATCAGAACCATTTTATAAAAGTAATCTATTCATGATATTTTTGACCTAAGCAAGAACTTTATTCATATACTAACATAGTTCATCAACCACAAATGTAAAAAAGAAAATCATCTCATTATTCTCTTGTTGTTTCTTTTCCATTTGTCAACCACAGACTCCTGGGTTTTGATTAATGCATTTGAAAAGGTTAAAATAACCCTGTCTCTTGAAAGTATGAAGACACGTGTTCAAGAAATTTGTTTCTGTCTTCGGTTGGCTGCACAGCCCACATTTATCCCATCAGTAAAAGACAACTTCTAAAACCAATTTTATCTCTCCACCTCATTTTAGCAGTAAATCTTTACATTTCCCACCTATATTGTGGTGGTAAAAATCCTTTTATGAAGAGATTCTGTGTGGAGAGCCACCCTGAAAAGGATTGGCCCGCTGCACTGCCCCAGAAGGGGCCACAAAGCGTAATCAGAGATGAAGCGATGCTGTGCACCCCCTGGGAGCTAAAGGCAGGAGGAATGTAAGGGAGCTGTTCCATCTAACCAAAACTGAGAACTGACCCTTCCTGTATGTTGCCCTGGAGATGCTGAAGCTGCCGCATCTCCCTCTCAGGCCAGGCCCTTCCCACATTAAGGCCCTGCCCTGGAGAAATGGGAACATGGAGTCACTTGGAAGGCCCTCTGTTGGAAATGCCCTCATGGAGCAGAGATATTTGAAGAACTAAAATCCTCGTTTTAAATAGAGTCAGTTCTGCAAGGGCTTGAAATGGTTTCCCGTGATCTCCGCTTCCCTGGAAATGTCTCCCGTTCTCTACTGAGTCCTGGCTCCCACATAACTGTGGGTCTGGAAACCTTTTTTCCTTCTTGTTATTTACTATCTTTTGGATCACTGTTTGACTGGCTACCTCCTTCTTCCCCTCCTTTCCCTTACTCATCAGATATTTGTTGGCCTCGTTACTCGGTGCTGTTTCTGACATGCAGAATGAGAGTGTGATTTTGTCGCTTTTTCTTTTCCTGCCAGCAAAATGTGAGCCAGCGTGTCGTCATGGAGGTGTCTGTGTGCGACCGAACAAGTGCCTCTGTAAAAAAGGCTATCTTGGTCCTCAGTGTGAACAAGTGGACAGAAACATCCGCAGAGTGACCAGGGCAGGTATTCTTGATCAGATCATTGACATGACATCTTATTTGCTGGATCTAACAAGTTACATTGTATAGTTTCTGGGACTGTTTGAATCTTCCTTTCCAATGGGCATTTATTTTTTATCCTGTCATTAAAAAGAAAGACTGTTCTCCTGCTACACACTTCCTGTGATTTCATTTTCTTTTATTAATTTAAAAATAATTTCCAGAAATGTGCAGATCCTGTGTGTGTATGTCGGCACGTTTGTTCACATATGCACATACACACACACACACACACACTCACAACCCCTATACGCGTGGTTGCATAACAGATGGGTTTTAAATATATATATTTCCTTGTGTGGGGTAATTTACACAGAAATTCCACTGTAAATTGATAACGGAATTTTTATGTCACCAAAAGAGATTATCTGACTTCCCAGGAATTTTCTGTCTGTAATAGCTAAAGTCAACTTTAATGGAGTTTTGAAACATTACTGTGCAATCTGATGGATCTAATAAAAAAGGCAATATTTTTATATTAAAGGATTATAATGTGAGAGATTGTTTCAGAACTCCCTGATGAATTTCTAAATGGGCGACGATATAAAATTGTAATCTTCATTTGTATCAATGTATCCAATTACAGAATGTTACCCACTTACCTTCTTATTGGCAGAGAAATCCGGTTACTCTAGTTTAATCTCAAGATTGTTTTCAAGCGTTTTATAATTAAATCATAACGGCATATTCTGAAATCAATCTTCCTAAAAGGTCTGCTTTTATTATATATTGTATCTAACAATAGGCACTGGGTTTGTGTTACCTATTTATATTTTTTATTTTATTTTTATAATATAGACATCACCTAGATGAAACATCTTTGCCCTGTCCTGTAAAATACTAAAGTTACATTTTTCACCAACTTAATTGGAAAGAAGGGGAGTGAGAAAGCAAACAGTCTTTAATGTGCTGTGGATCTAATCTAGCAATGTGCCCCTGTGCCAACATGTAATCATTAACGACGGATGAAAAAGCAAGAAAACAGCCAATCCTTATAAAATTCCAGCATTAAACATATGTAAAGTGCTTTTCACCATAGCAAGACTGTCAGAGTATATGTGATTAGAACGTTGCAGATTTCACACTGAATGAAACTCACTGGAGAAGAGCTCACTCGTTTCTAACAAATCTTGGCTATGTAAGCTTAAAATACTAATTCTTGCCAAATATGAGTTTTAATGTATATGTTCCTTTTAAGACCTCAGTGAAAATCCTCTTTGGTTAATGTATGAATAAATTTCTATAAATGTTCTGTTCAGGTTTTTAAAGAAATGCCATGATCTAATTTAAAACTGCAAAAAGTCTGATAGACATTTTTCTTACTAGTTTTTGAGGCCAGCTCTCCACATTTGGATTGTAACAAAATCATAAGGCCTCTTTGCACTACTGAGAAAGCATCTATCGTGACGTGCACACACCCGCTATGGGTTGTCCTTCTGTAAACATCTGTTCTTCCAGAATCTAAATTGTAGACTAGTATAGAATATGAGCACAGGCTGACTTTCCAAACCCACTCCTTACCTTTGGGAATATGAACCTCAATTAAAAAGAATAAAATCGGGTAACTAGTATTTCTCTATTGTTTTAAAGTGAGAGGTTTGTAATTAAAGCACAGTGAGCATTTATGTAGAAAGGTTGGTTAAGTACACTGCTCTTGTCTTCCATATATGATTGCTTAAGTTTCAAGTGACCTCATGCCAAATGGAAATGGGTTGAGAAATCTTGGTTCAGTGCTTAGTGAACAATAGCCTGCATTAAAAAGTGCATGCATAATTTTGCACAATTTAGATTCAATTGACAGTCTATTCAAAGAAGTCTCAGGATTAAATGAGCATGGAGACCAAATTGCCCTCTTACCCCAGAAAAGGGGTGGTCCCTTCTAGTCACACTAACACTTCATTGGCCCAAGAGTGTGACAAATCTTGCAATGAACCTGCAGTAGCCCGCATCTGGAGGTTAATAGCAGTCTTTTGTCTCCTTTGCTTTCTCTTCATAGCCCTTTTACTGAATTCCATCACAGAAAGTTTTACAATTAAAAAAAAAATGTCCTGACAACCATTTTTGTAAATGGACCTTACCATCTAATCGTCCCTTATTCAACGTGGGTGACATTAACAAAATGTGAACTTCTGGTGAGGGAGCCAGCTGTCTAAATCTGTCAAATTGTGCAGTTTTATTACACATTCTCCTGTTCATAGTTTCACTGAAAACAATAAGGATACTGCTATATATTCAGCAAAATCTGAAAAATCCAGGGTTTCTTCTTACACACTTAATCTTTCCATCTCTTCCAAAAGAATCTTTCCAAACGAAAAGGTGTTATATTGCCACTAGTCCTACTGTTTAAAAATATCTATATTAAATTGACCAGACCCAAACGTTTACACAGTCCTTTCCCAAGTGAAAGAGTTTCAAATGTCTTAGAAAAACATATGTACCCCAGGTGTCACTGCCTTTTCTATTGTGAATCATTAGAATAAAAGGCTAAACTCTTCTAAAAGCGAAGATAGCAAGATCCATGGATATTAAACCCGAGCAAAGAAAGTCAAGTCGTTGGAGCCATTTCTTTTTGTTCTTGGGAGAGACGTAAATAGCGGTGGCTAATTGATGGAGACATATTTTAAACTCAGTGATCATTTCAAAAAAATCTTTTGACCTTTCTTTTTTCCAGTCAGATTTTTAAACTGTGACTGGAGAATTCTCTTGAATGATACATGATAGGCAGGTAGGAATTGGTTAAAAGTATGAGCTAGGGAAAAAGTTATTGTTTTGTCCTGTGAATGGCAATGTCTACTTGGTTCTGGAAGCACACAATCAGAATGCAAAAAATTATGTCCTTGGTATGAGTGTAGATGTGTGAGATAAAGCTAAAATAAAGAAATGGAAAAATGTATATTATTACCCCTTTGTCCATTCTGGACCTTAAGCTTTGGGTGTCCATTTAATGTGAAATGCTGTTATGGAAGTTATAAAGGGTTGGGAAAAAAAAAAACTTTCTACCATGGCTTTGGCCAAACTCTTGTCCTGGTTAATAGAACCCTGCTTTCTGGCCAGTTGTTTAAGGTAATGAGAAGAAAACTGAATTGGCACATCATTAAACTGAAAAGAAAAGAAGAGTTAAAAAAAATAAGGTGTGCGATGATAAAAAGTTCCATCTATACCTTTTCTTCTTGGAATTTTGTTTCGGTGTGGCTATTGTAAAATATAGGTCTTATTCTTTCACAAAGAATACTCAGAAGTTTTCTCAGATTATTGGACTATCTCATAAAGAAAGAGCAGAGAAACATACACATACAACATAGACGCACGACCTGAATAGAAAACCATTCTCTTTTTCATTTATATACTTCAGAGCAGGTGCCTCTTCTCTATTGATTTCTTTGAAAATAATTACAGCCCAATGTATTAACAACCTTAATATGTTTCTTTTCGGTATTATTTTTTAATCTCTGAATCATAAACTGTATAATAAGCCTACCAGGTATGAAATATGAGGTTAGATGCTACATCCAGGGTCTTTCAAAGCATACACTAACTTAAACTTAATTATTAGTCTAACATTCTTAGCTCTGAAACAGAAAAGAGAAAGCAAGACCAAATTTTTAAGAGGAAAAATATGTATACCCTAGGCAGATGTAGTTGGCCGATTGATATATTAAAGTTTCTGAGCGTCTCTACAGAATGTTACCTATAGTATTTATCTCTACCCCATCTCTGTCTCTCTCTCTGTCTCTCTGTCTCTCTTCTCTCACCTTCCCTCCCCACCCCTCTCATATATCCTTCTTCCTGTAACCTCTTCCTGCTCTTCCATTTCTATCGGTTTTGACTAAACAAACATGTCTTCAGTAGTACACCCATAATGAAGATGTCCTGGGGTAGATAGCTATTGATTTTGCTCATTATGACCTTTGTTTTCCTGAAAAACACCCTCTCCCAATGTCACATGTGCTCAGACTCTATCATGAAGAACAGTAGACAAATATGAATATATTAGATCGACCTATTACAGTTGTCGAAAAAAATAACCAAAAGGATAAATGACTACAATCCTGGATGCTCCAGCTTGGCTTGTGTTCCATCATAGATACAGCAAAACACAAAGAATACCCCAGTCAAGAGCTTGAGCTAACAGTAGTAAAAGTTAGTAGCTATTTCCTAGTCAGGCATGACCATCTGTATGGAGTCTGTTTTGAAGATTATTCCAAATCTCTCCTTTCCCCACCTCTGGGTTGAGACTTGAACTTGCAGAGAAATCAGACCAAAGTTCCATGCCCAGAAAATGTACATATATCTGTATCCGTGCTAGGAAGTTAGTGAGCCTATTATTGTGAATACTTTCAGAAAGGCCCTCTTCAGAATATCCTAAAGAAATACGTTTGCTATCTTACGTTCTTTCTCTTCATCACTCTAACACAAATTAGTCATACCTGCAATAATTAACGATGTCAGAGAAGGTGGACACTGAATAATAGAAGCATTTTGATATGAAAAATACTAAAACCATGACCTTAAAATCTGCCAAACACTAATCCTAGCCAACTTCAACACTTCTGTCTCTTAAATATCTTCTCGTAAGGTTTAAAATTGCTTTAAAATAAGTGTTTAGGACAGTGAGCTGCATTCAAGACAGCACGAGTGCCATTTTCTTTTTTTTTTTTTTTTTAATTTTTTTTTTTCAACGTTTTTTATTTATTTTTGGGACAGAGAGAGACAGAGCATGAACGGGGGAGGGGCAGAGAGAGAGGGAGACACAGAATCGGAAACAGGCTCCAGGCTCCGAGCCATCAGCCCAGAGCCTGACGCGGGGCTCGAACTCACGGACCGCGAGATCGTGACCTGGCTGAAGTCGGACGCTTAACCGACTGCGCCACCCAGGCGCCCCAACGAGTGCCATTTTCTTGTCCATCATAGTGGTACCCTCCCTAGCTGATAGGAAGAGATGTATTCATTTGTCAGCTCAGCACTTTTCTTAAAATCTCCAATTAAATCTGAACCCAGGAGATGCCCATCATTTACCTTGCTTTCTTTTGTATAGGTCATATATAAGCAGATTGAAAAAATAAAGAGTAAATAATGGATTCCTGGTATCCACATAAAGCCTTAGGTCTAAAAATTGTTAATGCTTTTTTTTTTTTTTTTTTTTTTTTGCCATAATACAAACTGAATTACCACAAAAAAAAAAAAAAAAAAAATAGATATCAATTCAACATGAATTCTAACCTATTAGAATTTGCTCATGTATATCACAGTCAGACATCTAGTTTCAGTAAGGATATTTTTTTGCATGTGTCAATTATATATTACTTAAAATCAAAATATATGTATATTTTATATATACATGCAAATTAACAAATGTTTGGTGGGTTATCTCAATTGACTATAATATGTTAAGTTAAAAAAAACACATTTTTAGCACATAGGATTGAAAGAACATAACATTAACAGTGCTGTAAAATTCATAATGGATAAATTTACAATAAACTTTGTCTTCATAGTTAGAAACTAATTCCAGTACATTTCTCTTTGCACTGACGACTAGCCAATAGTTTCCATTCATATGAACAATGTGTGATCAGGTTTGGTGTAGTCTATGCCCAGAATGTATGTTGGGTGTTTACCCCATTCTTAAAATCTGAGACATGACTTTTCCTAGAATAAGTTAAGATTACATGTATAGTAGAACCTAATACTATTAATACATTCTATTCATAATACTATTATTGAGAAATTAAATTGACAGCCTTATGAGAATCAGGTGCTCTCCGTATCTTATATCCACAGGACATTTTTGGACATGCATTTCACCAAGAACCACATAGTAACAAGATAAATGATATGAAGGTACTATGGAATTTGGATGGCTTGATTCCCTAGGACATATTAATTTGAAAGAAACCCATCTAATTAAAATGAAAAAATTATCAAATCATTATCATCAATAAGCATAAAAGAAATCTGAAAAAACAAAACAAAACCCCTGTGTCTTCCTTGGCTTTATCTTTATGATTAATTTAGTCCAGTTTTAAAGAATAGTTAGCTTTCTTATTCTTCTAACGTGTTTTCGTTCTTCTAGCTGTTCATTTTCCTTTAGGTTGTTGACAAGTAACGAATCCTTGCCTGAATTTCTGTTAGGACGTGGAAAGCTGTGAGAACAAGTGGTAAAGGCAGGTACATGTTTGAGGGAGCAGAAGTAATATAGGTACTAGTTGGGATTTGCATAAATGTTCTTCTGAAGGGTAATAGGCAAAGTCATTGGCTCAGATAATCCCTCTACATTTGACTTAATCTGATTTATTTAACCAAGTTATTAAAACATTCAGTTCTCTTTGATCAATCCTCTATTATTCAGCTACCTTTCCATTCATTAACTCCACAAATATTTATTGAAGTGCCTGGAATGATTATGTGCTATAGAAAAGGCAAGGATGTTTACAATGGGGGATTGTGAGCCCAGTGGGTATGATGAACATGTTTGAAGCAAAAGACAATAACCAGTCACACCCAAGCAGCTCCAATTCAGCTCAACTTAGAGTCCAGCAATAATAGTACAGATGGCCTAAAGTACATCTGTGTGTATCTGTACGTGTGCACACACCCATGTATATATATATTTATCTATCTGTACAAACACTACATATGTATACACACTATCTATGTAATATATAATATATGTATAATGCATATAAATTCTAACAAGTGTATTTGTGTTATCTTTAAAATAGAACGATTGTATCTTAAAGTGGTAAATGCAGAGAATTGGATTTTATTGTTGATCTGTGGATTTAATGATTTTTAGGTGAAAAGGATGTTTAAGTGTACAATTTCTTTTCTTAATTTAATATATTTATGTAAATGCATGCCTGAAATTTGGTTAGATTGGCTGTGTTTTGTGTCCTTTAACATGATCAAATGTATTAAACTTTATCTTATGACCTGATATATATGTGCTATTCTAAAATTCTTTTTTATTTTAGTATTCAAAATTTTTCCTAAATATTCAGAATGGTTATATAAATGCTTATTTTTAAATATTCTGTACACAAACTACTTCTTTAAAATATGCTTTCCTGTTGTCACTTTTCATGTTCTAATTTTAAATTTTTATTCCCCAAAATATATGCCAATGTTAAGGGTCAGTTTCATTGCATATATATACATATATATATGTGTATATATGTATATATACATATATATATGTATATATATGTGTATATAATATGTATATGTATATGTATATATATGTATATATGTATATATATATATATGTATATATATATATATATATATCAGATGGCTATAAGAGGTTATGTTGATTCAAATTTATTCTACTTTGTAAATAGTTTAAATCTGATCCCTTTAAGTCAGTAAGAATTAATAAGTGAAAAATGTAAAAGAGCAGTTGAGAGTACTGAGTGCCCAAATTGAAAGGAAGAAGTATATAGAAGGGGAGGGACATGAGAAAAGATGATTGCAGATACCCCAAAACTTGCCATTTTGCCTCCAATTAACCCTATCAGGAGTATTTATATATATCGTCAGATATGGTATTTTGAACATAAATTTTAAATCTACCAATATTCTTTTTTTTTTAATGTTTTATTCATTTTTGAGAGACAGAGACAGAGCACAAGCAGGGGAGGGGCAGAGAGAGAGGGAGACACAGAATCCAAAGTAATCTCCAGGCTCTGAGCTTCCAGCACAGAGCCCGACATGGGGCTCGAACCCATGAACCGCGAGATCATGACCTGAGCCAAAGTCGGACGCTTAACCGACTGAGCGAGCTACCCAGGAGCCCCATAATCCACCAATATTCTTTAGAAGAGCAAAATGATTTCATCTGGGTCTCCTTTCTTCCTGAATAAATACATCTCTTTGACTCATTGAGAAGAAAAGCTGTTTCTCCATAAGAGATCATTATTTCTAAGAGAATAAAAAGTGTTATAAGGTGCTTATTCATAGGCAGAATCCCTGGGATCAGCTTAGTCTCTAAAAGTTTCAAGTTAGGCAAAATCACTCCATGAAAAGTACCCTTTAGTTCATTCCACATTGGCTGGGGAGCACCAGAATTCTGTCTTCCTCAGGCACTGCACTTCTAGGTCTTAGCGTGTGTCCCCACAGTTTAGCCCTTAATCACCCTGTGTTTCCTGTGCATGTCTGGTCTTCCAACCAGATCATAAATCTCCTGAGGGCATCTTCTACCTTTGTAATCCCTGACAGAGCAGCTCCTGCATACTTGCCTTAAGGAAAATAATAATCATACGTATGTAACAGCCTAGAGACGCAACTGGTTTTTTGCTGTTGCTAATCTCTCTGGGTTCCCTCGCTCTCCCTTGATTGGCTTCTCAGCTCTGCCATCACCAGTGTAACCAATTCCCCCACATTCAATTTCCTTTGTTGTAAACACTTGTAATGGTTTCTGTTTTCCTTTTTTAGAACATGATACATGTATTAATTAGAGTGCTTTAGACACAGACGAGAAGAGAGAACATAGTGGAATTACGAAGGGACACGATGAGATCTCCTGTAAGAGAACACATTCATAATTCATTGCCTTCAATCCCAATGTAATCACAGGAAGATGAAGTCAGAGAGATCTTACCTGGAAACCTGATACAAACCCTTAAATTATTTAGGCAGCTGCCAATGGAAAAGGCATTCCCACAGTTGTCATTAAGAATTTTCATACCTCATGGGGTGCCTGGATGGTTCAGTCAGTTAAGCATCTGACTCTTGATTCGGCTTGGGTCATGATCTCATGGTTTGTGAGTTTGAGGCCCGCATTGGGCTCTGCGCTGACAGATAGCTCGCTCTCTCGCTCTCTGTCTCTCTCTCTCAAAATAAATAAACATTTAATAAAAAAGAATTTTCACACCTCACATATGTACTATCAAAAGTATCAGCTCCAAAAACAAACAAACCAAAACAAAACCTATCAGCTTCTAGTTTTGTCCAAGAGTCTGATAGCTAATTCAAGAGATAGTTTTATGAATTTGCTTCTTTACACTCATTTTATATATATATATATATATATATATATATGTATATAAATTATATATATATATGTATATAAATTATATATATATATGTATATAAATATATATACATATATATGTTTAGACTAATATACTATTTCCAAAGGAAGATAGCAGCTATGCTTAGTATCTCATAGAAAAGGTACAGTTTTTCCTATTTGGAGTTCCAAAGAGGTCTCTCTGGAGATTAAAACCTACCATCATTCAAAGATGAGAAGATAAAAGGGAGAAAAACAACTTGGATGAAATCTTTCTTCTGCATTTCCATAATTTAATTTATGTTTGATTTCTCTATGACATTTTCTAATGTTAAAACCAACAGAATTTAAAAGAGGAAACAAGGGGCCAGGAAGAGGGAGGGAGAAGCCTGGGTACCTCCTGACTATAAAACTCATTCTTCTTGGGAATATGCCCACATCAGAAACTACTTGAGCTCACTCTTGTAACTTAAGAAGATGTTGTCAGATCCTTTTGACATATTTATAGCCTTATAATTAAAACTACTTGATGCAAAATCCATGTGCTTTATGTAAAGCAATGTATATTATCATAGACACTCTGTTCTATGATCTACAGCTACCAAAGCCATGTATTCCAGGTAGATTGTCAGGAACCCTGGACGAGAGCTGTGAGATATGGATCCTGGTCTTGTATCTACACCTAATTAGCCAGGTGATATTGCATAAATCTCTCTCTGCACCAGGACTCAGTTCCTTATGTAAGGTTCCTTCCAGCTAATAACTCTAATACAACTAATGCTGTAACAAGTATTTCTGTTAATATTACTAATCCGAGAATCCATGTGGATGACAGATTTGAAATTGGGAAATCTTAGATAGGAGTCTGTTAACTACTCCATTTCTTTTTTCTTTTTTTAAATGTTTTTATTTATTTTTGAGAGAGAGAGAGAGAGAGAGAGAGAGAAAACGAGCAGGGGAGGGGCAGAGAGAGAGGGAGAAACAGAATCCGAAGCAGGATCCAGGCTGTGAGCTGTCAGCACAGAGCCCAACTCAGGGCTCGAACTCACAATCGGTGAGATCATGACCTGAGCCAAAGTGGGACGCTTAACCCACTGAGCCCCCCAGGCGCCCCGATATTAACTAATTTTTAAATAAATTCATTTTAATCTTAGCTAGTTGGACCACACATTAAAATTCCTTTTCAAAGATTTATTTTCCACAAACTTTCTACAACTTACTATTCTCTTACCAATAATGCACACCCTTCCTTGCCTTCTTCTCATATATGGTCATTTTCTTCCCTCCTTATCGTTCATATCTATCTCTATATATATATTAGAATTCTAATATATATATTCCGTCTATATATATATTCTATATATTAGAATCCCTTAATTCTTAGTGAACACTAATAAGTAAGCAATTGTGGACCAACAAATTTATAAATGCGTTTTATAATACCTAGAAGCATACGCCCTTTTAAATAGTACAGTCTTTCAGTGTGGCACAAGACATGGTTGCTAACAGTCCTAAGTTTATCTTTAGTTTCTCAGCAATAGGAAGACAAAAGTAGACAAACCTATGTTCAGTGGTCAATGTTTTGGTGTTTTATCTTGCTTGGAAAATGATCCAGATATTTAATGAAATTCCAACATTTAATTTAACTTAGCAAAACCTGACAGTTTCAAGTTACCAAAAAAATCTGTGGAAGCTCCTTTTTTTTTAAGTACACATACCATAAAACATAATTATTGTGCCTAAAAACTCTTATTCCATATTTGTCGATCTAAATCATTTGTTCCCAACAACTATGTTTACATTACTCACAAAAACTTTGAGACATTGGACAAGGTAGACACTATCTCAAGTGGATTTTCTTGCTAACAAATTTTGAAACAGAGATAACATGAATTTATTTGACTAATAAGCCCAGGGAGAATCAGTTATTTATTGGCATTATATTTAATGCTGACAACTGTGGGGACAACTGGGTGCCTCAGTCTGTTGGCTGTTGGACTCTCGATTTGGGCTCAGGTTATGATCCCAGGGTTGTGGGAACTGAGCTCCACATCGGGCTCTGTGCTAGGTGTGGAGCCTGCTTAAGATTCTCTCTCTCTCCCTCTGCGCCTCTCCTCCACATGTACTCTCTCTCTCTAAAGTTAAAAAAATATATGCTGATAACTCTGAAGACACGCCATTTTTATTAAACCAACAACTTAAAGGAGATTTTATTTATCAAAGATTATCTCCAATCATGTGAACTCGAAAAATATTTGGATTAGTTTACTTAATTTATATAAGCGCTTTTTTTCTTTAAACCAATTAAATAAAGCTCTTTACAAATTAATTTTGCCAATATAATCCAGACATAGAAAAATATCACATATCTATCACATACATAACATACAAATAAACAGAGATCTTCTAGCTTTTGTTTAAGAAATTTTGGGGGCACCTGGGTGGCTCAGTCGGTTGAGCGTCTGACTTCGGCTCAGGTCATGATCTCACAGTTTGTGAGTTCGAGCCCCGCTTCGGGCTCTGTGCTGACAGCTCAGAGCCCGGAGCCTGCTTCGGATTCTGTGCCTCCCTCTCTCTCTGCCCCTCCCCTGCTCATGCTCTGTCTCTCTCTGTCTCAAAAATAAATAAAACATTAAAAAAAATTTTTTTAAGAAAAAAAAAATTTTGGGCCATGCCTCAGGTATGTTGGATTTAGGCTCACCTTAACGACCTCATTTTAACTTGATTACCTCTGTAAAGAACTTTTCCTCAAATAAGGACACATTCTGAGGTACTGAAGGTTAGGACTCTCACATACACATTTTGTGAGGGTGACACAGTTCAACTCATAACCCCGCGCTCCACAAATGTCATCGGACTTACTGAGGTCTCATTTTCGTTATCTTAAGGCAGAGCTTCTCAATCTTCAGTGGGCCTTCAGTCACCAGGGGGCTTTGCTAAAATCCAGATTCTGATTCAGTAGGTCTGGGGTGGGGCCTGAGATTCTATATCTCTAATAAATTCCTAGGTAATGCTAATACAGCTGGTACGTGTCCCATCTCACACTTTGAAGGGCAAGGATCTAAAGCCTGTTTTATAGGTTTATAGGCTGTTTTAACTACAAGGCCAGAATCGTAATACTGTCCTCGATGGAAACATGGCTCTGCCTCCAAAAGGGAACCGAGGATGTGTCCTATATCTTAATTCCAGGCCTGTGCTTCATTGAGTAGAATGTACAGAGGAGCACAGAGCGAATATTTGTGCGTGGCAGTTGGTCATCCTCATGGTGTGAAGCTGGGGCTGCTTGCTGCTGGTACCACAGCTGCTGTTTTCATTTCAGCAATAGCATCATAATCGCACAAACAGCTACGATGTTTTCAGGTACGCTGGAATTCATCTACCTGTTCAAAATAAACCTAAACTGGGTTGCTAAGGCAATATGTAACCATAAACAAAATATATGCTAGTTCTAAGCTATGCAAATTGTGCCAAGATAGTAGGTAGTCATAACAGAAAGCTGTGAAAGACTCCTATCAAGAGAAAAATATTTTTAAAGGAAAATATCACTGTGAATAGATATATTTAAATGAAGATACAGACTTGAAAAAGTAGAAAATCACTTTATCTAGAATTATGTCAATTCTTGGTAGAGAACTTTTGGAAGCAACTTTTAATGCTGCTCACTATAGAACAAGACATACCATCTGATTCAAATATTTATGCACTTAAAAAAATTTTTTTAACATTTATTTATTTTTGAGAGACAGAGAGAGACAGAGCACAAGAAGCGGAGGGGCAGCGAGAGAGGGAGACACAGAATCCAAAGCAGGTTCCAGGCCCCCAGCTGTTAGCACAGAGCCTGATGCGGAGCACGGGGCTGCAACCCACGAACTGTGAGATTATGACCTGAGCTGAAGTCGAATGCTTACCCGACAGAGCCAGCCAGGTGCCCCTATTTATGCACTTTTTAGAGCAGGGGCTGCCCAGTAGAACTTTCTGTGATGATAGAAATGTATTCTGTCTGCAGTGTCCAATACAGTAGCCACTAGCCAGCCGCATGTAGCTATCAAACACTTGAAATGTGTGACTGAGGAACTGAATGTTTAATTTTATTTAATTTTAATTAAATTTAAATTTAAGTTACCAGTATGAAAATAGAGTGTCTCCTTCAAAAACCAGACCTAAAGGCAATTCAGAGAGTTCAGTTTATATGTGTTGGTGATGTGTTTGTTTGATAATCCCTTATATATAATCCACACTAAAATATTTCACATTCCCTCTGACTTTGTTATGTTTTGATCCCATAGCTTATTCCAAATAGTATACTGTACTCTTACAGTACTAAAGAGTACTGTATAGCCTTTGCTCTGAAATTTTTTACATTGGCTTTTGACCAAAACCAATAAAATTTTTAACTCTAGGTATAGTTTTATAGTACAGTTAAAACCATTATGCATGTGTGGAAACTATGCACTGTAATAATGTGTATGCACATCTCTGAGTATACAGATGAAGAATAGCACCATATACATAGAATGTTGGTGGACACAAGTGATAGTGGCTGACTCTTATCATATGCCAAACTTCCCAAAGTACAGACAGAGGAACCAGGGGCATGGGAGTGCCCCATGTGCCTTTATTTTTAGTTCTATAAAATTCTCCTGGAAGAGAAGAATTTTGGAGCCATAACCAACAACATTCAGAGAGAGCACAAATCAAATCCATTAGGCTGATTCAGTTCTAACAATTTTACCACATGCAACCTGAAGTCAACTGTGAAGCATGAACAATAAGGTACAGTTAAGCATAATGTCAGGGGCCCCCCAAAAAATGAAAAAAAAAGATCTTTTCCTAAATGGAAGTAGACACAAAAGGCATAAGACAGTAGCAGTTCAGCTCAACCATGTGGAAGTAAGTGCGGGGTAAAAGTAATAACATCTAATACTTAGTGCTATGTGCCAGGCACCTATTCTAAGTACCATAAAGAATTATGAAGGGTCTGAGATTTCACTCTACTTAGAAGCTAACAAATTAGGCTGTCACAATTTCATAAATGCTGGCAGAAGACATGAAACTCCTGGTTCAGAGACAAAGGACAGTTTATTACTCAAAACAATAACCATAACCAACATCCAGTTTTCTGAGCCCCAAATTTCATAAAGTAACACAGAAGGGGCCAGGTGCTACTTGCACACACAGTGGGTTCAGTTGCAGAAAAGGAATTTCGAGCTTAGGAACACCAACCCTTTTATGATGAACAGTAGGCAAAACTACCTGATCTTTGCATTAGAGGGAGAAGCTACTTCTGTTTTCCAAGGCTGTTTGCTATGTAAGCATCCTTGAAAAGATAGTTCAGAACAAAGGCATTCAGTGCTTCTGCTTTATAAGATATACAGAAACACAAAAGACCCATGAAGAATTGTCATTCGATGAGCATTTTACAAATATGAACTCACTTAACCTCCTCAACAACCATGTGAGGTAGGTATTCTTTCACCATTTCATACATGAGGAAATGGAGGGATACAGCATTCTCGTAGCTATTAAGAATATTAATATCTCATATTAAGCTATGAGAATTTGAACCCAACAATCTGTCTCTGGGAATGGCATTGTCCAACAAGATTATTACATAAGCCCTGTGTATCACTTAAATTTTTCTAGTAGCCACATTAAAGAAGTAAAATAAGAAATAGGTGAAGCTATTTTTAATAACATATTTTATATAAATCCATGTACCCAGAATATTATTTCAACATGTAATCAATGCATAAATTATTAATGAAATATTTTCTATCCTTTTTTTATACTAAGTCTTTGAAAACCAGTGTGTATTCCACACTTACAGTGCATTTTATTTTATTTTATTTTTTTTTAATTTTTTTTTTTCAACGTTTTTTATTTATTTTTGGGACAGAGAGAGACAGAGCATGAACGGGGGAGGGGCAGAGAGAGAGGGAGACACAGAATCGGAAACAGGCTCCAGGCTCCGAGCCATCAGCCCAGAGCCTGACGCGGGGCTCGAACTCACGGACCGCGAGATCGTGACCTGGCTGAAGTCGGACGCTTAACCGACTGCGCCACCCAGGCGCCCCTACAGTGCATTTTAATTCAGGCATGAAATTTTTATCAAAACTACTTGACAGTTGAAAAAGTAGATTCACATACCCCAGTTGTTCCAGGCATACTTAAATGCTTCTAATATCTGGACCAAGTTTTTACAGGTAAACCAGTCAGGATTAAGCAAATTAAACATTCACTTCTTCAGCCACAGTAGCCACATTTCAAGTGCTCAATAGCCATGCCAGGCTAGTGGCTCCTATATTGAACAGAATAACTTTAGAGCCTGTAGACATAACCTCTGTGCTCTCCTGCCTCCCAAAGAAAGTGCATTAAAAATGCACAGAATTGTAACTTAATTCTTTGTTTTTCTATTTTAATTGTTTAACAAAGTCACAGTTGTTTATTTAATTATGCATGCCCTGCAGGTTGTGAGAGGAGCCAAGAGAGGGGACAGTGCAGTGTGGAGAATCAGAGCGCAGGCTCACAGACAGACTCAGTCCGATCCATCGCTTCTCAGCACTTCCTAGCTGTGTGACCATAAATATATTCCCTGACCTCCTGAAGCTCCAATTGATCTTTAAAGTAGGGCAATAATAGCCCCTCTGAGGACTAAACGAAGCCATTCACATGAAGGGCCTGGCCCAGTGCTTGGCACATGGTTCATGTTAATAAATGTCAGTCATTATTTGGTAACTAGAGAAAATTTAACACGAGACCAAAAGTGTTTAATAGTACCTCATTTTAAGATGCCCATTTGCTTCCTGGAGGGAGGCCTTTCTCCCTCAGCTGTGCAGCCCAATGTCACCCTCTAGTGCCAAAAACCTTGAACAGCAGGCATCACATACCAAACTTGCAGAACACCAAGCTCTGAAAGAATGTGTTCGTTTCTTCAACTTCAGATGCTGCATCTGACCTCGATCCCCCAGTCCCAATCCCCAGTCCTGTTAATTAGTATTCTGTCTTTTGGGCCAGTGTTTCTCAAACTTTAATGTCCTTTCTTACCAGTTACCTGGGGGATCTTGTGAAAAGCAGTTTATCCACTAAGTATGAAGTGGAACCTGAGAGTCTACATTTCTAAGCAGATTCTGACTCCAGTGTTGCTGCCCCATAGACTCCTCTTTGAGCAGCAACACTTCAGGAAATCCTATTTATCATTTCAGCTCTTTTGAAAGTGGCCTCCACATTGTTAGAAGAAAAAGACCCAGGATTAAACTAAATGTTGTCTTCTTTCTCCTGTAAACATGCACAAAAGGGAAAGCCTTAACTGAATACTGAAGCTGAAATACACCTGAATTTTGGATGTATTGGATGGCTTCCAAGAGGGCAACCGTGCTCTTCCAGGGGGAGTGCCTCAGCACATGGGGGTGGACGGGCTACTATGGCAATTCTTGTTATACTCCTTTGACTTCAGAATGTAATTCAAGATCGTGCACTATTCTAATTGGAAATCTATGAATTAATGATGACGATATAAATTAATCTGTGTTCGGGGTGCCTGGGTACTTCACTTCAGTCAGTGAAGCCTCCAACTCTTGGATTCAGCTCAGGTCATGATCTTATGGTTTGTGCATTCGAACCCCACATCAGGCTCTATAGAGCTGACAACGCAGAGCCTGCTTGGGATTCCCTATCTTCCTCTCTCTCTCTCTCTGCCCCTCCCTCTCTCTCTCTCTCACTCAAAATAAATAAATAAATTTAAAAAATAAATATACAATTAATTAATTAATTAATTAATCTGTGTTTCTAGTTAGAAGCCCAAGGTAATTTGAACTAGATAATGGCATGATGGTGGAGTTGCTGGACGAGCACTGGAAATTAAGTCAGAAGCCACTGATCACTGTGGTCTTTCCAATGTCTTATTCAAGAGACACTGAATGATTAACATTTGGAAGACATCATGATCTATATTTATTTCAATTTTTTTTTTAACGTTTATTCATTCTTGAGAGACAGAGACACAGAGCATGAGTGGGGGAGGGGCAGAGAGAGAGAGAGAGGGAGACATAGAATCCGAAGCAGACTCCAGGCTCTGAGCTGTCAGCACAGATCTGGACGTGGGGCTTGAACCACGAACTGTGAGATCATGACCTGAGCTGAAGTTGGACACCCAACCGACTGGGCCACCCAGTCACCCCTATCTATACCTATTTCATATCTGATAAAAATGGATATAAAGATAATTGCCAAATTTCTGCAAACATTAAACAAGATAACATAGTGAAAGTCCTTTGAAAATAGTGTTCCATGGATATAACTGCAATTCATTTGAAGTCTGACTGACAAAACTGGCCCAGCATCTCTTTAGTATAATAAACAATACTGTTTTTTGTCTTTTTTTTTCTGGTAAGGAGAAAAGGGGGAGGGGGTTTGGAATTTATTTAAATCTGTCTATCCATTTTTCTAAAAACTTACTGAGATTACAATGACTTCATTACTCCAAATTTCTAGGTATTTGCATTGCCTCCCACAATGTGACTGCCAAATTAATGATAATATTTATTCTCATTTTGTTTTCAAACATTTATTTCTGATGATGAGTTTCATACACTACAATGTAGTCATACTTTGTTGGTAAGTTTGCTTGTTATCTAGCTGGACTCACTATGTTACCAACTTTGGTAAAAACACAGCCCACAGGATTTTTCAAAGGCATGCTGAATATCAAATACAGCAATCACACGGCGGGGAGGGGGGTTCCATAGCATTTATCTCACAAAGCATTGTGATATTGTTCCGGACATGAACTCACACGTCGTACCTACTTTCAACCTCCTCCCGACACAGATACATGTGAAAACTGACCTCTATACTTCCTTGTTTCATTATAGGAAATTATCTGATTTGTTTCTGTTGGCTTCTTAGAAGCTTGTTTTAAAGTATTTCATTTCCACTCATTTTGAGTTAGGCTCTCCTATTAATGTGCTTGTAATTGAGCCCTCTACAATACTAGATATCAAAAAAACCACATTCATATCAATGTATTATACTTACTACAATGTAAAGGGAGAAAGGGAAGTTTGGTTACCAAAGTTTCAGAAAAAATATGAAAACAAAATAAAGCCAGCCCTACATTTCTATTATGAGAGAAAATCAAAGAAAGAAGGTGGGAGAATGGAAGAAAGGAAGAAATTTGGAGGTTTCCTTCCTATACACTTTCTCTCACATTTACACTATAGAACCTGACTTTAGGGCCAGAAAACACAGAGGGCGTTAAGAACGCTTACAACAATGTACCTAGTGACAAATAGTTACTGAAGACTAGTCCAGGCCCTGCTGGGAAGACAAAGGTGTAGAGGGCAAGTTTTTTTTTCTCAAAATGCTGAGAACGTGGGAGGAAAGACAAGATCTAGACATAAAAGATAACATATGTGTCTACAGTATTTACCTGGCAAAGCCAATTTTTTGGTTTAAATCCAACCCACTTTGGTTATTTACCTAAGGCCTGTGTTTGGAGCCTGGGTCAAGAGAGGATGGTGAGATCTTGTGTCACAATTAAAATTCCAGATGAGATTTCCACTTAGTCCATTAAATGAACCCAGCATCATTTGTCACTCTGGGCATTGTTAAATTTCCCATCTCCCACTTCCCATATGCAGGCTGACTGGACCCCTGGGTCAGCCATACAACCTTGCCACCATCACTGTTTCATAAGCTCTGGCTTCCAGGCTCTTTGATCAGCCTGTCTATTCAACTCCAGTTCAGGAAGGATCGTCTTCTTTTCATTATTGTGTTCATGATCTACCTCACCAGAAGCAGAGATAGCCACAACAAAATACATAGCCAGATTCAGAAAAGTTTATTTGCAGGCAGGTAGCCTGGGCCAATAACAGTATGGCATTATCATACTGCTCCAAACATAATATATTTAGGTCATGTTCTATGAAGTTAAATTTCCTAACAAAAAGATACAACCTGGATATATCATAGTGCCATAGAAGCAAAGCCAGATTATGGAGCTTCTAGAGATTAGAACCTGGTACTGCCGGTCTTACTTCATTATCCAGTTTGCTTCTCTCCTCATTATAAAAGAAAAACAGCAATGCTGATATTTGTAAGGAATCTTCATCTGAAAACCACCATTACTCTTCCTTTAGGAGACAAAGTGCATTTTGTGTATGAAAAAAAGCAGTTTTGAGATTGCCCCCAAAAACTATACTTAGAAAACTTTGACTGGACCTATTCAATCTCAATTCCACTTGTCCCCCAATCTCTTTCCAAGGGATTTAACAAAACACTGGAGGCATATGTAGTGAAAGTTGAGCTAATTACGGGCAAAAACTTAAAGGGAGCCCAAAATGTTCAGCAAGTAGTTCCTACCCAGATGTAAACAATCATATGGAAAGCCAATCAGTAGCCAAATGTCTCACTATCTGGCTAGGTAAAATGTGATCAAAAGATCATACAGTGAGGTATCTGTAGCAGAGAATTCCCTTGACATAACCACTGCCCTTCTAGAAAAACTAGATAGGGCAGAAGACTAGAGGGAAGGCAGGTACTTGATAGCAGAGGCTGCACCTCTAGGAAGTGGGTCTGGGTCGTGGGCTTCGGGGACAAGAAGGCCAAGGAACACAGGAGGAGTCTCAGAACGTCCGTGTCTTCTGAATGAGAACTAAACTCCATTGGAGAAATGCCAGCTTATGAGGAAGAAGGGGTAGGGGAGGCTTCTTACCACTGCTGTGTAGTGATTGCTGCATCCTTTAGAAACTGGGTGGGTCAAAGGGAAAGGTATTTCACAAATGATGTGTTTTGGTTTCTTGAAAAAATTGAGTTAAAGCATCAATTTATCCTGGCATTTAGGCATTCGTTGAACATTCAGCTAAATAACAATTGCACACCCACTCTGGGCTAGGTACAGGAATAACCGAGACAGATTAGGCTCCGGGCCTCAGAGAACATACATTCTAAGGAGGGAGACATAATAAAGAAATTAACAATAAACAGTATAATTACATATTGTAACAAATGGATTTGTGGCAGATTGTACTTTCTTTCCAAGGTTGCATGTAACAAGATCTCCCATCCCACATGCTTTCCTAGAGCCACTCCCCATTAAGACGTGGAGGTTTATTCCTCCATCATTGAATCTGGGCCAATAAAACGTAGAAATGAAGCTGTAAGACTTTCAATGTCACTGTGTCATAAAAGGTTATGCAACTTCCACTTTGCTCACAGGAACACTTGGCCTTTTGAAGTCTCAGCCACCATGTAAGCAGTTGGATTACCCTGAGGCCACTATGCTGTGAAGAAGCTAAAACTAGCCTGCTTAGAGAGACTAAGAGACTACACGAAGGAGAGTGAAATCCATCCAGACCCCCCTGCTCCAGCCACGTGCTGTTCCAGCTCCGGTTACTTCCTAACTGCAATTGCTTCTGCTGAGCAGAAGCCACTCAGCCCAGCCTTTCCTCAATTCCTGTCTCAAAGAAATTTAGAGATATATCATAGAATGATTGCTTTTGCTTTAAGCCAGTAAGTTTTGGGGTGATTTGCTGCATAGTAATTGATAAATAGAACAGTTAAAATGGAAATGAACAGGGTGATGGCACAGAGAGTAACTGGGAGTGAGGGCTACTTCAAATAAGGAGGCTACAGAAATCCCATCTCAAGAGAAGGATGTAAAGAGGTCTGGAAAAGGGCATCCCGGACAGAAGCAAAACCCAAGACCTGGAGGGAGGAAAGGACTAGTCATGGTCATGGAGGCCAGCCTGGCTGAAGCATTGGAAGCAGAGGGAAGAATGAGGCTGGATGTGGGTAGGAGACAGTTATGCAAGGTCTTGTAGGTCCTGCAAAGGAGCTGGGGTTTTAAGTGCATTGCAAAGCCTTTGGGTGATTTAAATCCACTAACTAACACCAGTCCAAACCATTACTCCAGATGCCTTAGTTCCAAGGCCCATCCCTCCAAGCCACAACTCTCTTGCTATATGATCATTAATTCAAAGAATGGGCTTCAGTGTCCTTTGGAAACTGAAGTTAAGTGACATCAAGAGACAGCACATCCACAATCTCAACCACCAGTGTCTGCTCATATTGCTGTGGCACGTGTCTCTTTTATCTCAGAGACTGGCACTCTATCCTCTATAGAGTTTCCTGGTGACCAAGATGTCTGGTCTCAAACTCTCTCAACGTTGCACTCTAGTTTTTCATCTTCATACTTATTTCCCCCACAAGAAGCTTCATTTTGGTATTTCCCCAGAGACCCTACTACTGGGTATAGACTTGTTGAATGGATGACTTTCTAGAACAATGCAAAACCACAAAAGACACACCAAATGTTTGATTTCGTAGCCTAACCTGCACATTTAATACTCTGCAATCTGCAAACCCTGTTCTTAACCCCGCAAACCCTGTCCTTAGCTTATCTCCATGGGTTCTTCTGGATGAAGTCTTTTGTGCTAAGTGCCTTCAATAAAGCTGAGGTTTGTGGAGTCTGTTTTTTAAATAGCGTTTGGAATCTATAGACATTCCCAGACATTTGAGTTCTGTGAGCAAAGAAGGGAGGTGGAGGGGAGTGGGATGAGCTGGGCAGGGTGGACCGGGTGGTCGACTGGTTCTTATCATAACTGTTTAGTTTCACTTACATTTTTTCCCTGGGTTGCTCAGGTCCAGGGCAGTGTTATTTGATGCTGAACACCTGCCTTCACACAGGGAGACTTGCAGCTAGCCCTGCCAAGAGCAGCACTGACATTTCTGCTCTATGGAATTGTACAATGGGGCGAGAAGGTGGACACCCAGGAGCTCCCGTCTGCTTCATGGGATTCTGGCTCCAAAGGAATCACCTCATTCGTGATTATAGAAGGACTAGAGTCTCTGCTTGTGTTTTTAGTGGCTGCAGTAAAAGCAAGCTTGTCAGGGCACTTAAGCTATTGGATTTTGTTCATTGGCCATTTTTATAGGTCTCAATTCACTCTCTGATGAGATGTGAGTGAGAGGTGAGAAAGACCTAGACTATATTGCACAAGCTGACTCTCAGGGGGTCCTCGGTCATATTCAGTCAGAGCCGTGTTCAAATTGAAAGCTACGTGGCTCAGAGAGCTTTCTGTTGTGAGGATCCAGAACAACTGACAATGTACTGGGTGATAACAAATGTACAGGAGCCTTGGGAGTGGTGCTTCTCACACCTTCATGTCTGTACTAATTACCCAGGCACCTTATAAAATGCAGATTTAGATACAATAGGTCTAGAGTGGGACCCGAAACTTTGTGTTTCTGTGTGATGCCAATGCTCTTGTCTAGGACCATGCTTGGGGTAGGAAGAGTCTAGACTCCAGATTCTACAGCCCATGCACCTAGGATAGTGGTTCTCAGAGCATGGTCCCCAGACTGCAGCGTCAGCATCACCTGGGAACTTGTTGAAAATGGAAATTCTCAGGCCTCACCTCAGACCTACTGGATCAGAAATTTCAGTAGCGAGGCTCAGCACTCAGCGTTTTAACGGGCACTTCAGGGATTCTGACGTACCGTGAAGTGTGAGAAACGAGGCACTGTCAGGATTCCCCCACTCAGATGCACCTAAGAATTTTAGCCCCGTCTCCAAACTCTGATCTAATAATCAACAACTTTAAAATCAACAAATTTGATGTATCTAACACAAATCTAGAGTTTAGAGTTTAAATTATTTTCAAAATGTTTTATCTTCATCAGGATGCAGCTTCCATATAAAAATCCTCAGCATTTTTCGTATTTAAAAAGATTAATCATTCAAGGGCGCCTGGGTGGCCCAGTCAGTTAAGCGTCCGACTCTTGGTTCAGGTTCAGGTCATGATCTCATGGCTTTGTGGGTCCAAGCCCTGTATCAGGCTCTGCGCTGGCAGGCAGTGTGGAGCCTGCTTGGGATTCTCTTTGTCTCTCTCTCTCTCTCTCTGTCCTCTCTTCCCCTTTCCCACTCATGCTGTCTCTGTCTCTCTCAAAATAAATAAACTTACAAAAAAAAATTAATCATTTAAAGATCTTTGGGTTCAATAATATGATCTTGGGACAAGTCCAAAATCCTGAAAGCCAGGCTCTTGATGCCCAGGTACGGACACCAAGCTAAGGGGCATTGGAGTCTGTGAAGTCTAGGTACATCTTTGAACATTTCCAGGGGCCTTGTGGCTATTCCTGAAGGGAGGTGAGTAGACAGCTCAGTGATGTCTCAGACAGAAAAATGGTGGACGTGAGTCATTTCTTCTACTCAAATGGAGTAAGCCAAATGGAGGGCCGCTTAAAATGATTGGCAGGATCAGTAGGCTAGCAAGAATTAGACTGCCCTCCTTGTATAGGCTGGAAAAACATCTCTGACCTCAGACCTTGAGGCAAAATTTCCTGGGCTGCCAAGACCCTGTTAACTGTCTATCACCTCTGAAAGTGTGAAAGGGCAGGTTACCTCTCAGGTCACCAAAGAAGGTGAAACCTGGAGCCTGTCCAGGCCACATAGCACCACCCGGGATGCCTGTGAATCAGGCCTCAAGCCTTCATACCTACTCTGGTTTCAACTTTCACAACTGGGACCACTTTGCAATTTCAGTTTTAAGAGTAATCTTGGGGAGAAACGCATAAACCCCTGACTAATGCCTTCTTGACTGTAACTGTGGTAGTCCAAGACTGTGCAGCAATTGAATAACGCTGACTAATAACATGTTAGGCTCTTATAGCCTTTTCATTTGAAGACCTCAAAGCACCCTGCCCAAATGACCTCACTAATCCTTGAAACAACTTCTGTGAAATATATGGGAAATATCATTATCTCCATTTCTCAGATGAAAAAGAAAAGAGCATCTGTGAATTGCCCAGGTCTCACTCTGAGCTCATAACTAGGCTCAAGGCTAAGAGCAGGTAGAGAGATTTGGGTCATTGAAGGGGCTCAGGAAGAAGGGGGATAAAAAAAAAAAAAAAGGTAATCCAGAGAGGAAACAACTGTAGTTGTAATGTAAGCAACATTAATCACGAAACCAACAGAATTACTAAGAAACAGAAAGAGGGTTGGCTTTGGGAATTTTTGTTGTTATTTCACAATACATATTTTTATATCTTCATGCTTTGCTTTAGTCTTTACACGGGTCATTGTAGGTTTTGGGGGAAAAGGGTTGATGGGAGGTTATTGCATTATCTCTCCACATGGCTCAAATTCATCTTGTGAAGTGCTGCCCAAAGGTCAGTGGCTAAGCTTACACTTAAGATTCTGATCCTTAGTTTCCTGATTGTTCCCTTGACTCTAACTTCTTTTTCCCAATACCGCTTTTGTAATCCACATTTCATTTATGCAACAATTGCAAAAATTTCCCCAAGGGGTCATTGAGGATATTATCAAAAGTACCTCAGATTTCCAGAACTGATAAGTTAATTTTTGAAACTTTTTAGAATTGGTGCAATTGCTCCTTTCTTCCTTCTTTCTTTCTTTCTTTCTTTCTTTCTTCTTTCTTTCTTTCTTTCTTTCTTTCTTTCTTTCTCTCTCTTTCTCTCTCTCTGTCTCTCTCTCTCTCTTTCCTATTTTAAAATGTCAAAGACTTCCTGACATGCTTTGGCCATGGAAATGGAACATATTTTCTCATTAGGTTAATTAATGGCTCTGCTTGGGTGGCATAATTTGGTGTAAGTTTCCTTTTAGAATTCTGTCATAACTAAAAAGGATCTTATTTTTGTTATGTTTTGTGGTGTCTTTAAATTTTTATGACTTCTACTTTGTTTAGTCTGTGTGTAATCCTTCTTTTGAAACCTAATGTCCTAGAAAATTTACAGTTTTCTCTCAAAACTGGCACTTTTTACATTTTATGGTGATTCCTGTTTCTTTGGTTCTCACTAGAACTTCATTTAAGTCCTTACGGTATAATTCGCAGCTCAGGGAATTTATGATTACATCGTCAAAGTAAACTCCCCAAGTGCAATATATTAAATCTGACAAGATGCTGTTCATTAATCTTTGAAATATAGCCAGGTGTGATGCAGGGAAGTGAGCCTTCCAACGAAGAGCGGGCTGAAGAACTCCAAACTGCCCCCCAACTGGGGAGGATTCCTTCCTCCTCACTGCCAAGGCCGCCTGGGTGGGGAGGGAAAGAGCCAAATGCCCTTGCTTTGCCAACCATGGTGTTCCCTGTCTCTGCTGGTGTTCCTGTAGCCCCGCAGTTTCTCACCTTTTTACGCATTCACTCATTCATTCAACAAATATTTATTAAGAGCCGACTTTGGGTCAGGCACCAGGTAGACCTGGAAAGACGGCAGTGACCGAAACGGAAACAATCCCTTGCTTCATGGGGCTTACATTTTTAGGGTCTAGCTACCATCTATAAACAAAGGACTCAAGACTCCTTTACTGGCCCACGGAACCCACATGGAACGACCTACACTGTCTGAGTGAGCAGCAGTTCTTCTCTGCTGAGATGCGCCTTTGAGGCTAAATGACTCCTGATACCTGTGAGTGAGACTGCAGCCCAGCTCGAAGAGTGCCCTGATAGAGATTTGCAAATGACACTGTCAAGGACGACCAACCACAGCCATCTTGGGGGCAATCAGTGCCTGGTCAGAAAAGCAGAGGGTAGCTAAGCATTGTGCAACACTACCTCTAGAGCAACATGGAAGGAAAACCTAGGAAAAAGGCAACACCTCTTAAAGGCAGTTGTGGGTCTCTCCCCAGACCCTTCTGCTTGCCCAAATAAAACATAGCAGGCTAAAAGCAACGTGGTATTCTGGACTGGATTCTGAAACAGAAAAAAGACATGAGTGGAAAAGACAGGTAAAATCTGTATAAAGTCTGGTGTTTCCTTGGTAGCATCATACCAATATCAATTTCTTGGTTTTGTCTAATGTGCCATTGCAATGTAGATATTAACACTGGGGAAACGGGGTGACAGATATTTAGAAACTCTTCATACTGTCTTGACAGCTTTTCCACAATTCTAAAACTACTCCAAAATAATAAGTTTATTTTTTAAATGTTTGTGACACAGACTACTTAAAATGAATAATAAAAAGCTACTAAAAAGAGAAGCATATAGTTGGCATTGGGAAAGAATATAGCTCCTAACGACAAACAGCAAAGTTTTCTCGAAACTAAGGAGAAATATAATTAAAAACCCCAAACCCAGAAACTGATATTCTACTAAAGGCAATAATCTCACTGGCTTTTTTCCCTCTCTCTCCCACGCTACTTTAAATTCGCTCCCATTGGTTTTAAGATCACCTTTTAAGGTGTGTATAAAAACAAGTATGCAGTGGAATCATAAGTCCCAAGTTAAAGAAGCAAGATTTCTATGATTTTATTTTCTAACTCTGAATTTACAACACTTGTTCTTTCAATCATTGCCACCTTCCTTAATTCTCCCTCTCTCACACACGTACACATACATGCGCACGTGTGCATGAATGCACACACACACACACACACACACCCAGATCATCGTTGAATCACAGCTAGCTTGTCCTTTCCTATACGCACATATGCTCTTCATTTTCCTATATTTGCCTGGCCATGTAGAAACTTCTTTTTAAGTAACATAAGTATTTATGTGTGCAGATTGAAGATATTCCTGGCTTAGAATTACATTCAAAAAGCCTTGGCTTATGGCATCCAATAAGTGATCCTTGTTTTTGTTAGACTTGTTACACCGGGGGGTAGTTACACAATATGTGAAATACACACTCCCATTTAAATCTTTTCAAAGAGAATTTTCTGTTTCAAAATAGAAATGGTGGTGATGAAAGCAATATTTTTTTTTAGCTTGCTGCATGCCTGAAAAGATAATGGTTTCGTAAACCAAGTGTAAACCTCAGAACAAACTGCTGGCTGCAATATGGAACTTCCTCCAGGAACAGAGACAGCCTTTCTACATTCAAAAGGTGCCTTCTTTAAGATGAAAGTTTCTCCCCATCGAGGGAACTGGATCACAGAATTTGAATGTTAGTGCCAGGAGCATTCTTAGAGATCATCTCATATAATTTTATGGCATTAAAGATGAGAAAACAGGCTGAGGGGCTAATCCTGTATTCAAAGCTTTGATGGCTGAGCAGAGCCAAAACCAGATACCTACATGCCAGGCCCAGTGCCTCCTTCTCTATCCTGCACCGGTGTGACGTCCTGGGGCCCAAGCCCTGGGGGGTTTTCACATGACTACTCAAGAAGTCTGCTGTGTGTCCCATCCCTTCATCCTTTAAATGAAATAATATGTGCAAGCGAGTCATCCATAAACTGGGATGTGCCACACACATGTCATGTCTGATGCTGTTGTCACCATGATTATTACCTCCAGTGGGCTATGAGACAGACATTACATGTACACGTTCCACAAATTCTATACTGGGAACGATGGGCACGTTTTACACGCTGAGAATCATCTTCTGCACTATCCCTTCTGATCCACTGCTTTCCCGTGGGGTTCCCTGTTCTCTTTAAGAAACTGCTTTTTAAAATTCCTTTCCTTCTTTTGGACCTTCATTCTCCCTTTTTAAATATATGTAAGCCGACAAGGAGGACTCACTGAAGAACAGAGCCCAGGTTTCTAGAAAGGCTCTGCAAATAGGAAGTAGAACCACATCACACCGTGTATCGGCCAAAAGTAATAAACCCAGCCAGCCTCAGCGCCCTCTTGACTTCGTCAGCAACTAACACTCCTCATTTCTCCCTTTCCTTGCAAAGGAAAAGGAAAAAATGCCAGGCAAAGAATGCCAGGCAAATCAAACCATGGGAAAAATAACACCTTCAAACTCAGGGCAAAATTCTCCTTTCCAATCCTTGTTGCAGATGCCCCATCCGGTATGCTTGGCCGAGTACACTGCTCTTGGAACAAGATACGGAACCCAGGTTAGAGAGAAGATTTTGGCCAGAAACTGGTTGTTAATTTTGAATGCATAGTTGTAAAGCCTGAGAAATCTCGCTATGATTTATTTACTTACGTTCAACAGTCAAAACAAACCCATGTGAGATAGTTCCTTATACGTCTTTAATAAATATTCCCTCTGATTTCCTACAAGTTACATTAATTAAACGCTCCTCAAATCAGTGAGTCTGTGCTTATCATTCATTAATAGGATCAATGACAAACTCATGATTCAATATTACAATATTTGCCCTGAACAGAAAATGCTGTGGCAATTGCAGCCTGGAAAAACCATTCTGGATCATTTCTTGTTTTCCACTTTGAACCCATCTGCCTCCTCTCTTTCAAGTCAATAAAGGTTTGTTTGAAGACAAGCAAAAAAAAGTCCACCTTTTTAATGTTGGCTTTCATCTTTCCAGTCAACCAAGAGTAGCAGCTGATGAGAAGAAAAAAACACTTACGATGAAACACCCTTTCTGAAATATAGGATATTGGATTCAAAATCAAATAATCTGGACTTTAATCCTTGCTCCGCTGTGAACTTACTATGTTGCATCTCTGGTTCTCAAACTCGTCATGGGTCCTCTGACATTCTGTTTCAATAATAAGGGTAGTTTCTTCCAGTTCTAATATTCTTATATTATTGTTCCTGGAGTTAGATTTCTATCAAACAGGCAAGAAAGAGTACATCAATCTCTTCAAAAGTGGTGTCACATGGGTAGAGAAAGGGACACACCTGCTTTTATCTCTTGAGATGGGTATTAATAGGGGCAAGCAAAAGTTCTATGACCAGAAAAAAAAAAATCTTCCTGATTGGGACACCATTCATGTTCCCTTCCTTTCCCATTCATCATACATTGTCTTTAACTGAGCTTCTTGTACCTAGGGTTTCTTCCAGGAGAGTGTGAAAACAGCAGAAAACTCAAAACAACCCAGAAGGTAACGTCTTAGAGGCACTGCTTCATCATTAATCTTTGTTTTAAAACAGGTTCTGCCAAGAATCTTTGAAGGAAGGAGTTAGCATGCACTGAACCAGCGCTCCACATCAGAATGAGTGCTGCTCGTTTATTATTCACTCACCCAATCACAGCATTTAAAGAGAGATATTATACCTCTACCTTACAGAGGAAGAAAACTAAGGCACAAGGAAGTATAATAACTCGTCCGAGGTCATTTACAAGTAATAAATGCTGAAAAAGAAATTTATACCCAATGTGCCTAATTCCAAAGCCTTTCCTCTTCAACATAGGAACTGTCTATACAGTGCTTTGCCTCTTAGAAAAAAATTAGCTTATTAATGGTATTTAAATTAAGCTTCATTTCTCAGGACTAACCACATACAGAGTCATGCTACTATAACAGTTTATTTAAACTATCAAGCACAAACTATTGGATTTGATGGGCATTGCCATAAATTCAAAATAAAGGAGAAAAGAATATTCTCATTTTACAAGTCTGAAAACCCATGCATGATGTATCAGCCTTGTGGAAGACCCAACTGATGTTTCCAAAGTCACCAAAGGGACTGGATTACACAGCAGACTAAGAAGATTTCACACGGGTCGTTCCTTTCAAATACGTCCCTACCTCACCCTGGCCTCAACTCCGAGAATTTCAAGAGGCAAAAGAAGCAGGAAAGAGAAGCCTGGCTGGCAGGCAGTGGGTCAAAGGCATGCCCTGTAGAGTATAAGAGCCACCAAAGTGAAAAGCAAAGCACCACCCCTCATAGCTTTGTTTTCAGTCATGAGAGGCTTTTTGAAGTTCACTCTCTGGGATGAAAACACACCAAACACCTCTTCATCCCATCCCCCTCCCCCACATACACACACTGTTTATTTACTTCTCTCCCCCCTCCCATATCTGAAAAAAACAGGGGCCGTGAGGGGGGAGTAGCACGAGGAGCTTCCAGGTGTCCTGCTCCAAGGGATTAGAAGAGCTCAGGTTTCAACTCACCACCATCCCACCCATTTATTCGTTCCTACTACACCCATCACTCACCCTGACAGGCACCGCTTATGCCTTTGGTTGTCTTCATGGGAGGTGTTTATAAATAAGGGCACCTGTCTATGAAAGCCAGATATTCACAGGAGCAGCCAAGGAGACAATAGATTACACATTTGGGGAGTTTCTATGCCTGAACTTTCCCAACAGCTGTATCCGCATTATATAGGCTTTTGTGAGGTTTTGCATTGCAGGAGAGAGAAAGAAACAGGTTCCTTGTCTTCATACAGGAAACACATCTGTAAACCTGTCACATTCTACAGCAAGTGAACCAAAGGTAAACATTTAATAGTACTTGGAACTCTACCCCTTCGCTGTTAGGGAAGGTTAAAACATGTTGGTTAAATGAAAAGTTGGGCTGAAACTAGATTCTTCTCCAAACACAAAAGAAGGTTGTAATTTCAAGCATTTTCCTCCTTGGACTTAATCATGAATATTAAGTATTGGTACCCAAGTGCCAGAGTAACAAACTAAAGTGAAGACCACCCATCAACTTAATTCCAAAGGCTTATTTCATGTAACTCAAGCTCCAGTTATCTGAGAGTGAGTGATGCTATTCACAACTGCCCATAACAAAAGCCAAAGGGCTTATGGCAATTTGACCTTTTCATTTTTCACCAGTTTATTTTCAGAAAGCTGGGAAAATATTTTTCCCTTGTATTTGATGACATGATTTCTAGAGTATCTTGACTAATTTCTCAATTAGCCAGGATCACCCCAAATGCCACTCACCTTAAATTATGGGCCAAAGGAGCCATTATTCGGTAATGAAATTTAAGCAAAACATAATTTGATCCCAATAATCCACAAAATACTAATTCACAGAAGCAACTGACTTTCTCTTATACATTTGTAGTATTTTCCACATCTTAAATATCATACCTTTTATTTCTTGTTATGTATTTTCAGGCCCAAACACTCCAACCTCCTCCCTTGACATTTTAGATGGAAATGAAAGATTATCTCCTTTGTCATTTCAGAGTCCATGGCGCACTCTTCTTCCCTCCTGAAAACAAGAAACCACAGATGTTGCAGTCACGGATCTGTGATTAAAATAATTTCTGCAACTGAGACATCATGCCAAAAGCAAAAGCACATTCTTAATGCATTGTTTGTCTGGAAAAATAAACTGCATTACAGGAGGAATGTAAAGCAAGGTAATCATAGAAACCCAGAGGCATAATCCAGTTAAACTTTCTGACCTGCATCAAATGTTGACAATTCTAACTTCTCTGTTCCAAGAGAACTTTCTGGGACACACTTGCAACATTGCTTAAAAGTCCTGCCACCTAGTGGAAGAAGTAAATAAACTAGACCTTAGGTAACCAGCTAGATGGAAAGACCTTGAGAAAAATAGCTTGTCTATCAACAAGACTTCTCTTGAAAAATCATATTGGGTTAGTCTTAGACCTGATTTTCATAAAGTATCAAGATTCATCGAAATGGGTTGTTTTGCTCTTCCTTGTTCAGTGCATCACATTCAAGATAGGAAAGACTTGATATCAAGCCCTCAGAACCATGGGTGGAATCTACAAATAGCCAAGGTAATCATTCTGTTAATCTGCTTTGGTTGACAGTTTTCAAAATGGATTCCACAGAATTAAGAAATCAACCAAATCCATTCCAGCTTTGCCTGGTGGAGGGCACTCAACTAGGCACTTAATCCTCCAAAAGCTCAGCAGGAGGACTCTTTATAAAAAGGATTTCTTTAGTTGGCTAAGGGAAAATATCCTGCCTGAACAGAAAGGTAGATCATTAGTGGCTGGACCTCACAGATAGCCACTAAGTTTCTGAGAAAACTTCCTGATGAGTCATGCTGGGAAGGAACTCTCTAAAAGGGCTTTGAGCAAAGTACTATTCTTGAGTAAGATCGACAATACATGCTTGGCCCAAATGATATCAACAGATGTGTTATGACAGCAATCAGTTCCTCAGTGACTTGAAGGAGAGCACTTGCCTCCCTGCCTACCTGGCCAAAGAAACAAGAGAGTCTGTGATGGGCAAGATCAGAAATAGTGTGGGATTATGGTACATTGCAAATTGACATGTTTCTATGGTGCAAGGCCACTAAATACACTTGCTGTGTGCCAAGGCCTATTTTGGATTCTTCTTGTCCATGATTAAATACAACTGCTATTATGCCTATAGAAGCCTGCTAGTTCTCTCTAAAAGTCCAGGGCCATTCTGAAATAACATTTGCTTCTGGTAAGAAAATTATAATTCCAGACTCCATTAGTTGTATCTTCACTTCCATCCTCTATCTCTGGGATAAATGATCTACTCGCAAACACTTGTGGATAAATGATCTACCAGTGAAAACTTGTGAGGTTTAAATTAATATGTATAAAACACTTTGGAAGGAGTTATGAAAGACAATCCTACCACTCAATATTCAAGAATTATGTTCTGTGCCTTTATCTAAACTTTCCATTATTTGTTCAGTTTTTTAAACAAACACCATTGTTTACAGACTTAGATTTGATTTCACAAAGAATTTATTTCATAATTGAAGACTGAAGTGCTTTTCATAATTTAATTATTAGTATTGCTACATTCAGGAAGGGTTTTTCCATCACTCTTATAAAAAAGAATTTTTTTTTCAGTTTTAGAAACAAGAGAACCTATAGAACTGGCTCAAAATAAAAGAACTACAGTATTTCCAAAGAATGCAAAATATTTTTTGTAACAAGGACTAATTATTGTTTTATCATTTTATGTTATCTCTGAAGATTTCATAGCCATCCATATGGTTACATCATCTTCTTTCTGAATTAATTAAACAAGAAAAAAATAAATGAACCAGAGACCTGCCCTACAAAAATACTAAAGAGAGACTTTCTAGGTGAAATTAAAGGACACTAGACAGCAACTCAGATCTACATAAAGAAAAATGAAAGTCGGTAAAGGTAAATACATGGGTAATAATAAAAGAGAATAAATGAAATTTTGTTTAGAACTTACCTTTTTCCCTCCTATCTCAAAGATAATTGCACCTAACAACAGAGCACCAAAATACATGAAGCAACAACTGACAAACTTGAAGGAGAAATAGACAATTCAACAATAATAGTGGAGACTTCAAATACTCTACTTTTAATAATAGATAGAACAAGAGACCAAAAACTCCACAATTAAATAGAAGACTTGAAAACCATTCTAAGCTAACTATACCTAAAGTCTCTAGTTAAGAATGGGAGAATGCACATTCTTCTCAAGTGCATGTGAGATATTTTCCAGGTTAGATCATATGCTTTTACTGATACATAAAACAAATACCAATAAATTTAAAAGGACTGAAATTGTACCATAGTCATATGTTCTCTGACCACAATAGAATAAAATTGGAAATCAATAACAGAAGGAAATTTGAAACAGGCAGAAATATGTGAAAATTACACAACACCTTCTTAAAAAGCAATTCTTCAAAGAAGAAATACAGGAAAATCAGGAAATGCTTAAAGATGAATAAACCTAAAACACAACATACCATGACTGATGAGATGCAGTTATAGCAGTACTTACAGGGACATTTATAGCTGTAAAATGCCTATATTAAGAAAGAAGGCCTCAAACTAATAACCTATCCTTTCATCTTAGGAGGGTAAAACTAAACCCAAAGAAAGTTTCCTTTTTTGATGAAATTAACAAACTGACTTTGAAATTCATATGGAAATGTAAAGGACTCATGATAGCCAAAAAATCTTACAGAAGAACAGAGGTGGAGAACTCACTCTTCCCAACTCAAATTTACTATAAAGCTATAGTAATCAAGACTGTGTGGTACTAGCCTAAGGACAGACATATAAATCAATGGTATAGAATTGGGGATCCAGAAATAAACCTACACATCTATGGTCGATTTAGACAAGTGCCATGGTGCCAACACCATTTAACGGGAAAAAGAATAGTCTTTTGGACAAATGGTATCCAGAAGTGTTAAAGAATTCTTATAACTAAACAATAAAATTACACAAACAGCTCCATTAAAAATGGACAAAAGAGGGGCATCTGGGTGGCTCAGTTGGCCAAATATCTAACTTCGGCTCAGGTCATGATCTCGCGGTTCGTAAGTTAGAGCCCCACATTGGATTCCATGCTGACAGTGCAGAGCCTGCTTGTGATTCTCTCTCTCTTTCTCTGCTCCTCCCCTACTCTTGCTTTCTCTCTCAAAATAAATAAATAAACTTCAAAAAAAGCTGTAAGACCAGATCAAGCAAAAAATAGCCAACAGATTTAAATAGATATCTCATGAAAGAAAATATATAAGTGGCCAATAAGCACATAAAAAGATGCTTACCACAATTAGCCATTAGAGAAATGCAATTAAAAACCACAATAAGATACCACTTCATACTTACTTGAATGACTGTGATCAAAGACTGATAGTAACAAGTGTTGATGAGGATGTGAAGTATTATTGTTGGTGTGTGTGTAGTGATGCAGCCTCTGTGAGAAAAAGTTTAGCACTTCCTCAAAAAGTTAACCATAGAGTTTCACTCTTAGATATATACGCAGGAGATCTGGAGTATGTAAACACATAAACATGCACACAAATGTGCACAACATCACTATTAATAATAGCCCCCAAATGGAAATAACCCCAAATGTTCCTGGACTAATGAGAGGATAAATAAAATGTGGGATGTCCATTCAATGGAATATTATTCAGCCATAAAAATGTATGAAGTCTCAGGCTTGCACTGGATGGATGAACCATGAAAACATTATGTTAAGTTAAAGCACCCAGACATAAAAGATTACATATTGTATTATTTCATTTATATAAAACGTCCAGAATAGGCCACTCCATGGAGACAGAGGATAGTTTGGTGGATGCCAGGAGCTGAGGAAAGGAAGAAATGGCAAGTGACTTCTAATAGGGGAAATTTGGGGGGATGATGAAAATGTTCTGAAATTCGATTTTTTTTTTAATGTTTACTTATTTTTGAGAGAGAGACAGCACTCATGCTCATGCAGGGGAGGGGCAGAGAGAGAGGGAGAGAGAGAATCCCAAGCAGGCTCCATGCTGTCAGCACAGAGCCCAACACAGGGCTTTATCTCATGAACATCCAGATCACGATCTGAGCCAAAATCAGGAATTAGACACTTTACCGACTGAGCCACCCAGGGGCCCCATAGATGGTGATGAATATTCACCCAACCTTGTGAATATACTATAGGCCATTGAACTGTACACTATAAATGATGAATTCCACAGTATGTGAATTGTATCTCAGTAAAAGAAATTTTAAATTATATGTAACATAAAAAATAAAAAGATGAATTATTACTATCAAATCATTGCTCACACACACAATTTTCTAATGCCTTGTTCTTACAGTGTTGTTCATAGGTCGGCACGAAAGGTATCACCTGCGAGTTTAGTACCTGAAAAATCTCAGGCTTGCCTCAAATCTATTGAATCAGAATCTGCATTTTAACATGATTCCCCAGGTGATTCCTATGCACATTAAAATTTGAGAAGCACTACTCTAATCCAAGAGTTTTCATTCTCCTATTTTAGGGTGTATGTGAAAAAAATTAAGTGGTAAGTCCAAAAGACATTCTAATTTCCTTTGAGGAATTACATCTCACCCACTGTGTGCCACGTTAGTGATATGGTAAATTCAGATGCCCTGGATTGGCCTTCAGAAGTCAAAGGGATCTGGGAACATCCTTTCCGTTACTGCTGATCCCCCTCCTCCTCCCTGACTACTCTTTTCTCAACACACCCAACCTGACCCCACCCAAGGATGAGTTGGTATAGGATCAACCTTATCAGACTCCCTCTTCTGAAACTTGGAATATCGAGGGGAATGACTCAAAGAGAGAGGAAACAGCTGGGGTTCTGTCTTTCTAGGAGCACCCTCTAATGGCTTCATGTTGCTTTTTCCAAACTTGTCTCCCCATCAGTTTGGTGAACTCCTGAGGAGCTTTCACATAAATGTCCTTTGTTTTGTTTTGTTTATGTTAGTCAGAGCTAGATTTTGTTGCTTGCAAAGAATCGTTTGACACACCACCCTTTGATACTATAACAACTAGCTGAAATACACATATAGTTCTAATGCTTTATTCGCACAGTGTGGATTCATGATCATGGCTATCATATTACTAAGTATTATATTTATTATTAATAGGTATAATTATGATTGTAAATAACTAGCCAAAGATTAAAAGCTAGTAAGTGGCAAATGTCCATCAACTGATAAATGGATATAAAATGTGGTATGTGTATATACAGTAGAATATTACTCAGCCATAAAAAAGAATGAAATCCAGCTATTGGCAATAACATGGATGAAGTGAGAGAGTATAATGAAAATCAAAATAAGTCAGTCAGGAAAAGACAAATACCATATGATTTCACTCATATGTGACATTTAAGAAACAAAACAGTTGAACATAGAGGGATAAAAAAGAGAGAGAGAGAGAGACAAACCAAGAAACAGACTCTTAACTATAGAGAAAAAAACTGACAATTACCAGAGGAAAGGTGTGGGGGGCAGGGGTGGGGCCCAGGGCAGGGCATGGGGAGGGGGAGGACATGGATTAAATAGGTGATGGGGATTGAGGAGTGCGCTTGTTGTGATGAGCACCAGGTGTTGTATGGAAGTGTTGAAGCACTAAATTCTACACCTGAAACTAACATACTGTATGTTAACTAACTGGCATTTGATAAAAACTTGGAAGAAAATAAGTAAATAAGTAAGTAAATAAATAAAAGTAAGGAGGCAGCGGGCAGGAATAAGAGAGAGTGAGAAACTGGGGCTCTTCGCCAATGTTGAAGCTGTGGAAGCCAGGCCCTGACCCCAGAGCCCAGAACCTTACACTGCTGAATGACACCTCAGGACTGATCTGAGCTCCTGCTGGCAGAATATGCTCATACGCCAATGTCCACAGTGGTATTATTCACAATAGCCAAAACGTGGAAAGAATCCACTGTCCATAGAAAAATAAACAGATGAACAAAATGTGGTATATACATACAATAGAATATTACCCAGCCTGAAAAAGGAATGAAATTCTGACACATGGTACAACACAGATGACCCTGGAAAACATTATGCTAAGTGAAATAAGTCATATGCAAAACAAAAATATCGTATGATTCCACTTCTATGAGGAATATAGAAGAGGCAAATTCATGGAGCCAGAAAGTAGTACAGTGGTTTCCAAGGGCCAAGAAAAGGGACAAGGTGAGTTAGTATTTAATAGGCACAGAGTTTCTGGTGGGGGTGATGAAAAAGTTCTGGAAATGAAGAGTGGTGATGGTTGCACACCATCATCACCATCAGTGATGAAGGAACTTAATGACACTTAAAAATGGATAAAATGGTGCTATGGACTGAATATTTGTGTCCTCCCAAAAATTGTATGTTGAAGCCCTAATTGCCAATGTGATAGTATTTGGAGGTGAGATATTTGGGAATTATTTAAGCCATGAGTGTTGAGCCTTCATGAATGGGGTTAGTGGCCCTATAGGAAGAGACACAAGAAAGGTCTTTTGCTCTCTTTTGGCCACGTGAGTATAGTGCAAAAAGGTGGCCATCTGGAGAGCAGGAAGAAGCCCTTCACCCAAACCTGGCCATGCTGGCACCCTGGTCTCAAACTTCCCAGTTTCCAGAACAGTGGAAATATATTTGTCTTGTTTAAGCCACTCAGTCTATGGTATTCTAGCTCAGCAGCCTGAGCTAACTGAACAAAAGTATATCTTACGTCAAGTATATTTTACTGTAACTTAAAGCAAAACTATTAGTATCCTAAAATGTTAAAATCTGAAAAAGAAAACAGAAAGTATATATATATATATATATACATATTGAGGCCCGTGTCGGGCTCTGTGCTGACAGCACAGAGCCTGGAGCTTGCTTCAGATTCTGTGTCTCCTCCCTCTGCCCCTCCCTCGCTCTCTCTCTCTCCCTCTCAAAAGTAGATAAACATTAAAAAATAAAAAAAGATGAGCCTCTTCTAGTTTGAAGTAACAAAAACCCCAATCAAATAATTTTAGCAAAGGGAATTGATGGACTCATGTAACTATGACGCCCAAGCTTAAGCCCGGATCCTGGGGCATATCCTGTGTACCATCTCTTGATGAGTTTCCGGTATGATTTTGTCAACCTCAGACCAGCTCTCCTGACCTGGGGCTAGAGATAGCTACTGGTAGCTTCCACCTTCATCAGCTTTGCAGCTAGAAATCTCAGTGTAAAGAGGGAGCCTCTTTGCTGGCAAAAGTCCTGGAGAGAGCTCTGTGTTCTGGCTTGGGACTTGTGAACCAAATACTACGGTTGTGGGGGTGAAATGACTTGATTGGCAGGCTCAGCAAGCCTAAGCCCCTGGCCTACCACTGGAGCAGTACCACCTGAATCACAGGCTTCCTCCAAAGAGACGCTAGCACACAGAAAGCATATGTACAGTGCACTTCAGTGCCCTGTGCATATCCCCGTGGACCTCATTGTTCAATGGAAGCCTGAGTACTCACTGTAGGCAGCTGAGACCCTCTGCCTAGGACTCTGGCTGCCTGAGCAGAATAGGGGAGGGCTACCAGGGAGGTGCAGCTTTCAAGCAATGACAAATGGATTTGATGCATAAATACTACACCTGCCTCATTTTTTTCTTTTGTTTTGTTTTTTTTCTTTTCTCCCACTATCTCCTGGGTTTACCTCTAGGACAGTACACATCATTCTCTTGCAATTACCGCCCTTGCTCACCCATGTCCCCACTTACCTTCCAGTTCCTTAAAGGCAAGGGACTGGAGTAAGTAGCGTATTAAGAGATTTGTCCAAAGTCACAAGGGTATAAGAGATGAAGGCGGGATTTGAAGTTGAAGTCAGCTTCAACAACTAAGTTTCATGACTGCTACCCCAAATCACCAATTTATCTCCTGAGAGCACTCTACCATCTCTGGGCCCTTACATCCCTTCCGGAAGTCCCAAATGCTCATGTAGGCTCTTTCACTGGGGGTTTCAGGCTCAGCTTTAGTGTTAATTTCGGTGGGCTCATTGGGCCTGGTATGTCTTCTACAAGATAGACTCCCAGCTGTGGGCAGGTAACAGCCTGAGGTCCCCTTGCTAGTGCATAGAAGACTGATAACCCTTGATTCATCCCTGGTGCCTTTAGCTGGGACATGTCACCCATGCTTCCATGAGACACTGAAAATAATTAACACACTCTGGGAAGATGACTCTGATGGGAGTCTTTCATGTGAGTGAGCACCTTCTGAACACTTCTTCCCAGCCAGGAAATATGGACAGGTGGCTTGGATATTTTGGTTGATGAGACTATATTTTTTTCTTTTTAAAGATTATGTTGGAGTGAATTGATTCAGTATTAACCTCTTGTAAGGGGAGATAGAAAACAAATTGTAATTGGGTAAAAACATGGTTATCATAGGCACCCCAAAAGAACCTGTTACCACTGAGCTGTGGAGGGCCAGGTTTTCAGAGCACTCCAGCCGTCTACCAGGGTAATAACAGCCATCTTAATGATGGTGATATTGATGGTGAGCAACCATTGTTTATGCTGTAGTGGGCATGGGGCTAAGCTAGTCATGGATGTCATGACTTAATTTTTTTCATCATGAGAAGTGTATTCTTTAATCCCCTATTTCACCTCCCCCATCCACCTCCCCTCTGGTAACCATCAGTTTGTTCTCTGTAGTTAAGAGTCTGTTTCTTAGTTTTTCTATCTCTCTTTTATTCCTTTGTTCTTTTTTTGTTGTTGTTTCTTAAATTCCACAACTGGGTGAAATCATACATTATTTGTCTTTCTCTGACTGACTTAATTTACTTAGCATAATACTCTCTAACTCCATCCATATTGTTGCACATGGCAATATTTCATTCCTTTTTTAAGGCTGAATAATATTCCATTGTATGTATACACCACCTCTATCCATTCATCTATTGATAGACACTTGGGCTGCTTCCACAGTTTGGCTATTGTAAATAACGCTGCAATAAACACAAGGGTGCATATAATCCTTTGAATTAATATTTTTGTATTTTGGGGAAAATACTCAGTAGTGCAATTACTGGATTGTAGGTTAGTTATTTTTATTTAAAAAAATTGGTTTTAAGTTTTTTTTAATGTTTATTTATTTTTGACAGAGAGAGAGACAGAGCATGAGCTGGGGAGGGACACAGAGAGAGGGGGACACAGAATCCGAAGCAGGCTCCAGGCTCTGAGCTGTCAGCACAGAGCCCAATGCAGGGCTCGAACTCACAGACTGCAAGATCATGACCTGAGCCGAAGTCAGATGTTCAACCGACTGAGCCACTCAGGTGCCCCTATTTAAAAAATTTTTTTTAACATTTATTCATTTTTGAGAGATGGAGACAGAGTGTGAGTGGGGGAGGGGCAGGGAGAGAGGGAAACACAGAATCTGAAGCAGGTTCCAGGCTCTGAGCCATCAGCACAGAGCCTGACGCAGCTCCATACCATGAGTATGGAATGTCTTTCCACTTCTTTGCATTGTCTTGAATTTCTTTCATCACGGTAGTTTAGTTTTCAGAGTATAGGTCTTTCATCTCTTTGGTTAAGTTTTTTACTAGATATTTTATTGTTTGCACCTGCCTCACTCTTTAAGAGCAACAGTTCTGAGGCATGTTCTATACTCTCTTCCAGAGGTCTTCAGTGGGATTGAGCCCCAGTTGCCTATGACGGCAGTCTGCTTTTTAACCCAAATTTTTCTGTTTTACTTCTCTACTTCTTGAGCATGATTTCCTGCTGTCACTTCCGAATAGCGAACATACTCCAATCCCAGTCTGTGGGGCTGAGTCTATGAAAATTCAAATTAAGACAACGTTTGTATCATGGAGGGTGAATTCACACTATGTCCATTTTATGTTAGGAAAATTTGTAGAGGCTATTTGGTATTATCTCTTCATTTTATTTACAACACTCAGTATTTGTTTTTTTGTTTTTTTGTTTTTTTGTTTTTTTGTTTTTTTTTTTATTTTTTTATTTTTTTTTATTTTTATTTTTGGGACAGAGAGAGACAGAGCATGAACGGGGGAGGGGCAGAGAGAGAGGGAGACACAGAATCGGAAACAGGCTCCAGGCTCCGAGCCATCAGCCCAGAGCCCGACGCGGGGCTCGAACTCACGGACCACGAGATCGTGACCTGGCTGAAGTCGGACGCTTAACCGACTGCGCCACCCAGGCGCCCCTCAGTATTTGTTTAATACTCCACTTAAACATAAAGAAAATATTTGTTTATCCAGAAAAATATATCAAATTCTATGTGGATATATTCATTTTCTAGGGCTGCCATAACAAAGTATCACAAACTGGGTGGCTTAAACAACAGAGGTTTATTATCTCACGGTTCTGGAGGCTAGAAGTCCAAGATTAAGGTCTTGGCAGAGCTGGTTTCTTCTGAGGCCTCTCTCCTTAGGCAGTAGATGGCTGTCTTCTCCATGTATCTTCATATGGTCTTGCTTATGTGTGTGTCTGTATCCGAATCTTGTCTTCCTATAAGAACACCAGTCATATTAGGGCCTACCCTAATGTCTTTATTTTAATTTAATTACTTCTTTAATTACTTGATTACTTCTCTAAATCCTGTCACATTCTGAGATACTGGGGGTTACAACTTTAATATATGAAGTTAGGGGGCATTCAACCCATAACAGGAGGTATCTGTGTACTGTGTCATTTTTGCCTTTACAGGCAAATGCTTTACGAATAGATGATTTCCTTATCGTCTTCCTCTCCACGGATTAGTATAATATGCACTACAAAATAGTATCTTTTCTTTAAACTTTAAGGTTTAGCATTACAAAGTGGACCAAAAGAACTAAAGGGAAGAGATATTGAAAGCAAAGCACCAAAATACTGCCGCAGGAAAAAATCTGTTAGCTTCCTGAATAACACGACTGGGTTCTTGACAAATAGTCCCATCACAATCCCAGCAGTGAAAGGCACTCTGTCCTGGTTTTGAGTCTCCATAAGAATCACTAGCCAGAAGCTCTGGTGGTCTTTACCTCATCATCCCTGGAGATTTGATATGACAGATTCACTTTGTATCTTAAGATTGTAGTACACACTCATTCCTCTGTGACTTAAATGATGACATTGAGGTCCAGCAGATAATAGCATGATTTATGGCCAGCAGTGCCAATGTGGCTATTATTCAGTGTTACATTATACACTTAGAAATACACTAATGCCACATCACAAGCCAGTGTCATCTTGATGATATTGTGACCCAGGACTCAAGAAAGTATTTCATTAAGGAGACAGGTGGAATGTGAGACATGAATGCAGTGATCAAAGAGGCAATGAAATTTGTTTACTGCTGCCTCATATGTGACCTATCAGTTACAAAGACCATCTCCACTCAACCCTGCACCGTTTTGTATTTTGCCACAGCAGTGCCATCTTTCCTTACCCCTGGAATTTCTGACTCTTCTGGGCTTCATTTCTGCACATATTTCATAGCTCACAAAGCATGCTTAAATATAGATAGATATCTCTTGGTCAGAAAGTCAACCCAAATTTGTTTGCTTTCGAATGCATGTCACCAGGCCACAGGGATTTTGTTTTGTTTTCTTTATAATAGAACTTTCTCTAGGCTCCTGATGTTTCCAGATCTGTGGCGATCTGGGTCCTGTTTTCTCTTCCCCAGATGCACTTTCAGTTGTTGCCTTTTTTCAATCAATTTCCAGATGTCGTTGCTTATTCATTTTATTTCCAGCACATTTTATCCTTTCCTGAACTTTTGCATAATTCTCTTCTATGACACTTTCCTACTCCTCCTCCATGCCATTCAGATGAATTCCAGAAACCTGCTGCAATTACACCAAATTTAGTTGGCTTTTCCATGCACCAAATGAGTCTGCCCCAGGTTGGAAAGTGAAAGGAATGACTGGTCTGCAGGAGGAACCCTTTTGAATGAGCTCCCAGTTGATAGACAAATGTTGCTTAGGTCCAAGGTCCAGGCTGACTATTGTGTAAAAGACTCTATAGAGAGGAAGAATGGTCACTGGGGCCCTGAAGTCCAAACCACAGTTTGTTTTAGAACTTTTTAAAAAAATAATCTCTTTGTGCAAATATCAATCCAGTAAGCCAGAAATCTTTTTTAAATTACCTTGAGCAATACAAAAATTGTAAAGAGGTCTTGACTTTCTGTAATACTTCCTGCATTTGGCACTATTTGGAAATAAGATCTTTCAAATAAATTAATTCTTTAGACAGTTGAAACATGTCTGAAAGCCCCAAAGTGTTGCAAATATTAACCACTTTTACATAAATCTTTCTAGAATGCATTATATTTTAGGGCACACTGATCATAATCTAATGTTTTCCTAATGATTCAGGGTCAAGGCTATGACTATCAGTAGCCATTCCCTGAGGTCTATGAGATGTTAGTCTGCTTTCCTTTACACCAAGATTTCTCAATTTACTGTCATTTGGGTCTAGAAAATCCTTTGGCGTGGGAGTATAGCCTGTGCATTTTGGACGTTTAGCAGCATCCCTGGCTTGTACCCACTAGGTCACAGTAGCACCACATCTTCAGTGGTGATAGCCAATAATGTCTAAAAACAACTACGTACACCATCATCACATATTCTCAACATTGTATAGGAAGCCCTATTCAATACAATAGAAAAGAAAAAGACAAAGAAAAAGAAGGGAAAGATAAAAATATTGGAAAACAGAAAAAGCACTATCTTTATTTGCAGAAGACATGTCTATGTAAATAAAAAATTCAAAATGATCTGCAAACTATTAGAATTAATAAGTGAATTTAGAGTGTCACTAAAAACAAAATCAATATACAAAGTGTAACTGTGTTTCTATGACCTAAGGAAAAAACAACTGGAAATTGAAATTTTACCTATTTACTTACTCATTTTTTTTTGATGTTTTATTTATGTATTTATTTATTTATTTTTAAAAACTTTTTTTTAATGTTTATTTTTGAGACAGAGAGAGAGACAGAGCATGAGCAGGGGAGGGACAGAGAGAGGGAGACACAGAATCTGAAGCAGGCTCCAGGCTCTGGGCTGTCAGCACAGACCCTGACATGGGACTCAAACTCACAAACTATGAGATCATGACCTGAACCAAAGTTGGACACTTAACCAACTGAGCCACTCAGGCACCCCTAAATTTTAAAAAATACTGTATACAATCTCATAAAAAATAAAATAACTAGAAATGAACCTAACAAAAGATGTATATGACCACTATACTGAAACTATGAAATATTAAAGAGACAGTAAAGAAGACCTAAATAAGTCAAGACATGGAACATATTAATGGATTGGAGGAATTAAACATTAAGATTTAATTAAGATTAAGAATTTAAGATTAAGATTAAGATTTGGGGGTGCCTGGGTGGCTCAGTTGGTTAAGCATCTGACTTCAGCTCAGGTCATGATCTTGCAGTCCATGAGTTCGAGCCCCGTGTTGGGCTCTGTGCTGACAGCTCAGAACCTGGAGCCTGCTTCTGATTCTGTGTCTCCCTCTCTCTCTGCCCCTCCCCCACTCATACTCTCTCTCTCTTTCTCTCTCTCTCTCTCTCTCTAAAAAATAAAGATTAAAAAAAATTTTTTTTAAAAAGATTAAGATTTGATTTTCCTCAAACTTATCTATAGATCCAGTGAAATTGAAAGCTAAATACCAGGGAGGGGAAAAAATTATATGGAAATTTAAAGAACTTAGAAAGACAAATGTTGAAATAGAACAAATTTGGAGAAACAATACCACCAGATGGCAAGACGTATTATAAAGCTAGAGTAATTTAGAGAGTGTGATATTGGACCAATGGAATGGAAAAAAGAATCGCATTTAAACCAACACATGAATACAATCAAATTTGTAGAATATGGACTAAATATAAATCCAACGCAAAAAATTGCCACTGAAATTCTGTAATGAAGAAAATGATAATTTTTAGTAAATGGTATTGGAACTATTTGATATCCATATGGAGAAAACGAACCTTGAGGCCTACCTCATACCATACAAAAAAACCAATTTGAGTTCATCATAGACATAAATATAAAAAGAAGAAAACATATAAAAAATGCTTTTGAAAAAATATACATGACCTCAGGCAGAAAAATACTTCTTAAGCAAGATGCAAAGGCACTAACCATAAAAGAAAATAGTATTAAATTGGATTTTATTTAATCCTAAGAATTTATGTTCATTGAAAGACAAGAATAAGAAAGTGAAAAGACAGGTCAGAGAGTAGGAGAATATATCTATAGCACAAAAATCCAACAAGGACTCACATACGGAATATATCTTTTAAAAACTGTTTTAAACTGAGTAAAAGAAATGACCAGATATGTTGTAAAAGAAGACATACAAATAACCAATGAACATATGGAAATGGGCCCCAAGTTACTACTCATCAGGGAAAGTCATTTTAAGCCACAAAGAGATACCATCACATGTCAGCAGAATGAAAAAAAGCTGAAAAGACTGACAATTTTACCAAGAGTTGACAAGAATGTCTGGCAACTGGATTGCTGGTAGAAGTGTAAATTGGCACAACTCCTTTGGAAAACTGTTTAGCAGTGACTCCTAAAGTTAACTATCTACCCACTCCACCACTCAGCAATTACACTTCTACATATATACCCAAAAGAAAAAAATAGTTATCCCTAGTTAGGGTCGCCTGGGTGGCGCCATTGGTTAAGCGTCCAACTCTTAATGTCAGATCAGGTCATGATCTCATGGTCTGTGGGTTCAAGCACCATGCTGGGCTCTGTGCTGACAGTGCAGAACCTGTTTGGGATTCTCTCTCTCTCTCTCTCTGTCTCTCCCCCAGTTGCATTCTCTCTCTCTCAAAATAAATAAATATTTTAAAAAATAGTTATGCTAAGTTGCAGGCATATCTATTCTATTCAATGTCCTTAATGGACAATGGAGGATGAGGCTTTGACTATCTTTTCTCCCCCATGTCAAACACAAGCACACACACTTTCTATCCTTAATACAGTTTCTATATCATAGAGCTTAAAAATATCATGAGGCCTCAAATGGAAAAACCCAACAGACTGCCAAGCAGAAACAAGTGTTTTAAAACCTATACTTTTGAGTACAGTCTCTAAAACTCCAGGACATCAAAGATAATTAGACAATCCTATAAGCTACCTTAAAAATGGGCCATCTAGAACAGAAGGAGAATCAAATTTATATCAGGCATTTTAAAAGCAACATAGGTGACTGTTTTTAAAAAGGAGTGATACCTTTCAAGATCTAGAGGGATATAACTTTGAACATAAATTCTATATTCAGACAAACTATCATCCAACAGTAAAGAAAAAATATGATCAGATATGTAAAGATCCTCTTGTATACCAGCTGTAAAGTACATGTAAATAATTCTCCCTGGAGTTGCTCAGTGCACAGCTTGTGAAGTGTGTCTGGAAACCCTGATCCACAGATTCTTGAAAGTTCCCTAAATTCAAGAGTAACCATCAGAAGAATGGACATTTTCTCAACCAATATAGTAAAATTACACAATGACCAAAAAAACAAACAAACAAAAAAAAAACAAAAAAAACAAAAAAAAACAAAAACACCTTAATTGCTCCAAAAGAAAGGAAGAATAAAATAATGTTTAAATGTGTAGAAAATAAAATATCATGGAACTGTTAGGAGAATTATCCTCCCATTGTAAATAATTAGAAAACTGGACAAAGTAAATGAAACAACTCTTTTCAGACATTGGACAATAGGCAGCATTGACCTGTGATCCCCGAGAATGAAGCAAACAAGATGAGCCCTATGATTTTCTTGGCTTTCCGCCAGGTAGCAGTTTCTAGGCAGCTCAAGGAGGGAATTATACATAGCCCAGTATCCTCGTTGAGTTGAGAAGACAGAAATTGAAATTCAGAGAAGTCAAAATGACATTTATGGAGCAGAGTGCCAGAGATGAGAAAACTGTAAAGAGACAACTATAAAGATCTGCAAAGGAGTCCTCTTTTGGCAGAGTGATGATCTACACAACCATAGAATAAAACTCTGTGAGGTTGGGAATAGGGTGAACCATTCCCATAATGGGGCTATGAACAGTTCACCAGTCAGAGTGGAGAAACTTCATAATACGCAGAGCATTCTGTGGAGATGGCAAAAAAGTCAGACTCTAGAGTGGGGCTAACCTAGCCCGAGGGTAAAGATTGTTTTAAACCCACAGGAGCAAAGTTTAAAAGAATCAAAAGGTTGAAACTGATCTGCATAATTTGATCTTGCTAGAACAAAATACAATGAAAGAACAAAATCAGGAGTGTGGAATCCAATGAGAAATCAGAAATAATCAGGCATCTAAAGAAGCGTAAGAGGGGCGCCTGGGTGGCTCAGTCGGTTAAGCCTCCGACTTTGGCTCAGGTCATGATCTCACAGTCCGTGAGTTTGTCTGTGCTGACAGCTCAGAGCCTGGAGCCTGCTTCCATTTCTGTGTCTCCCTCTCTCTCTGCACCTCCCCCACTCACACTCTGTCTCTCTCTCTCTCAAAAATAAATAAACATTAAAAAACAATTTAAAGAAGCATAAGAATGTCACATAACCACGATAAAAATCCATTGATAGAAAAGAACAGGAAATGATGAGTATGATAAATTTTCAGACAATGACTTTAAAATACCAATAATTAATATTACATACTCAAATATTTAAAGGAAAAAATGAACATAATGAGAAGAATTAAAGATATAAAAATTACCTAAATGGAGTTTTAAAGGATAAAAAAAATACAAAGGATGGGATTAACAGAAGAAAAAATTAGTGAACATAAAGGTATAGCAAGAGAAAATATCCAAAGAATAAAGAACACACAAAGAAAAATAGGATTGTCAAAAAATGAATAAAACCCTAGTGACCTGTAGGACAGTAAACAGACTAATATGCCAATAATTAGAGTATCAGTAGGAAAAAATACGGGGGCATGGAAAGACAGAGAAAATATCTGAAGAACTACTGGATGAATATTTTCTAAATTTAATGAAAATTATAAACATAAAAGTCCAAGAAACTGAACAAACATCAAGTAAAATAAACATAGGGAAAAACCACACCAACTACCTTATAATGGTATTATTGAAAAACAGTCATGACAAATTTTTAAATAAGCCAGAAAAATAGACATATTACATAGAAAGCTATAAAAATTGTAAAAGATTTTTGTCAGAAACTATAAAACTAGAAAATAGTGAAATGACATATATAAAGTACTATCAAAATCAAAAACATCAATGTAGAATTCTACAGCCAGCCAAAACATATTTCAAAAATGGAGGTAAAATACTTTGCAGACAAATCATAGCTTAGAAAATACATCACCAGCACACATGCACTAGAAGAAAAGATGTTCTTCAAACAGAAAAAGATACCTGATAGAAATGTGTAACTGCACGAAGGAGTAATCAGCATCAGAAATGGTAAATATGTAAGTAAATATGAAAGATACTTTCTTTGATTTTCTATTTCTTTAGAAGATCATTGACTTCATGGGGCACCTGGGTAGCTTAGTCGGTTGAGCGTCAAACTTGATTTCGGCTCAGGTCATGATCTCACGGTTTGTGGATCAAGCCCAGTGTCGACCTCCACATTGATAGGATGGAACCTGCTTCAGATTCTTTCTCACCCTCTCTCTCTCTCTGCCCCTCCCTGCTTATGCTCCTCTCTCTGTCTCTGTCAAAATAAATAAATAAACTTTTTTAAGATGATTGACCTCTTTTTTTTTTAACGTTTATTTATCTATTTTTGAGATAGTGAGCAGGAGAGGGGCAGAGAGAGAGGGAGACAGAATCCCAAACAGGGTCTGTGCTGTCTGCACAGAGCCCGATATAGGGCTTGAAATCATGAATCACAAGATCATGACCTGAGCCAAAATCAAGAGTCAGACGCTTAACCGAATGAGCCACCCAGGTGCTCTGAAGATCACTGACTTCTTACAGCAAAAATAGAAACAGTGATATAGGGACTATTATCTCCATTTTATAGATGAGAAAACTGAAACAGAGTGGTTAAGTAATTCACCCAAAGTGGAAGAACTTACATTTGAATCCAGATAATCTTTGCATTAAGCCTCTATGTTATAAAGTATAATGTGCAATGTAGACTACAATATATATTATACAATATAATATTATATAATATGTAATTATTATACAATTATTGTTTATACTGTATGTTACATATAGTGTATTGGAATATATTCAAGTATATATAAACATTCCAATATACTATTGGAAATATAGTAATATTATTATATATTATCCAATAGTTCATTGTTAAATATAACAATGGTCATAACTGATAAAAAGGAAAAAGATATGAGATTGAAAGTGCTGATCTTAGTTTTATCTATAATGTCTTAATGTTTTTAACTTTATTTAATTCCAGTATAGTTATACAGCGTTATATTAGTTTCAGGTATATAATATAGTGACTCAACACTTCCATACAACAACTGGTGCTCATCACAATAAGTGCACCCTTTAATCCCCATCGCCTATTTCACCCATCCCCCACTCCTCTCCCCTCTGATACCCATCAATTTGTTCTCTCTAGTTAAGAGTCTGTTTCTTGGTTTGTCTCTCTCTCTCTTTAATTTTCCTTTGCTCATTTCTTTTGTTTCTTAAATTCCACATGAGTGAAATCATATAGTATTTGTATTTCTCTGACTGACTTACTTCACTTAGCACAACACTAACTCCAATCATGTTGCAAATGGCAAGATTTCATTCTTTTTATGGCTGAATAATACATATATATATATATATATATATATATATATATATATATACCACAACTTCATTATCCATTCCTCTATTGATGGATACTGGGCTGCTTCCATAATTTGGCTATTGTAAATAATGTTGCAATAAACATAGGGGTGTATGTATCCCTTTGAATTAGTGTTTTTGTAGTTTGGGGGTAAATACCAAGTAATGCAATTGCCAGATCGTAGGGTAGTTCTATTTTTAACTTTTTGAGGAAACTCTATACTGTTTTCCATAATGTCTTAATTTTTATAAAAATGAATGTATCCAGGTAATACTTATGTAATCAAAAGATTTTTAAAATGTAGGTAGAGCACACACATAGAAGAAAAGTTTATGTACCAATAATGAGTAGAAAGAACAGAATACAATAGAAAGAAAAGATTAGCATCAATAATAAATTCTTAGCTTGATAGCATTTCCACAAAATGAATGATTTAATATATTTTAAGTACACATGATCATGTGCAAAAAATGAAAATATTTCTGTATGTGTCTTCTGGAGGAGCATGAGATCACCATTCTTACAATTAAACTTAAACCATAGAATAGATAACAGTAGCTAGCATTTTAATACTAGTCCACAGATGATTATGAGTTTGTGAATGCATTCTATCATTTAAACTATTTATGAAAGATGACAATTCATTCAATATTCAGAAAAACTGTAGAGAGCACCAGGCAATATTGTAAAAAATAGGAATATACTATTTAATAAGAAATACACATAGCTCCTGCCTTCATGGAACTTGTAGTCCAAGTAGAAGAAGAGACTTTAAATTACCATTTAACAGAATTAAATCAACCATGTAACAGAACAGAGTTCAGAAACAAACCCACACTTGTTTATGATGAAATTAATGCATTACAAGTATGGTCTTTTCAATAAACTGGATATGAAAAATATATTTATTTATTCATTTTTATAATTATATATTTCACACCATACACAAAAACTATTTTTATATGGGTAGTAGAACTAAATTTAAAACAATAGGCTTCTAGAAAAATGAAAACAGGAGAATATAGTCATGATTCTAGGGTAGGCAATACTTCTTTTAAATAAGATACAAAAATCCACAAAGAAAAATATTGATAAATTATACTTCATTAAAAACAAGAGCGTCTGTTCTTAGAAGACACCCTCAGAAATCTTAAAGACAAGCCAAGGACTAGGAGATAACATACAAGATATATTAAAAAATATACAAACACAAAACCCCTCACATATCAATAAGAAACAAAAAAATGGTAGCCCAAAGACTTGAATAAGAATTTCACAAAACAGTACATACAAATGGCCAACAAAAGGATATTCAACTTCATTAGTCATTAGATGCAAATTATAAAACACAATAAAGATACCATTATGCACACACAAGAATGACTGAATAAAAAATACTGACAGTACCAAATGTTAGCAAGAATGTAAAGTCACTAAAATTTTCATACACTTCTCTTTTTTTAATGTTTATTTTGAGAAAGAGAGAGAGCAAACACACGCACACAGAAGCCAGGGAGGGGTAGAGAGAAGGAGAGAGAGAATCCCAAGCAGGCTGTGAGGTGGGGCTCTATTCCAAACCACGAGACCAGGACCCAAGCCAAAACTTAGAGCTGGGACACCCAACCAACTGAGCCACCCAGGCACCCCAATTCTCATACATTTCTGGTGGGAGTTTAAATAAGTACAATGTCATTGGAAAATTGTTTGGCAATATCTATTAAAGCTAAACATATGTCTACCCTATGACCCTGCAATCCACTCCTACATATATGCAGAATAGAAATGTATAGATCTTCAAAAGCAAAAGACAAAAACAAAAATGGATATAAGGATATAAGAATATTAATCATAGCAGTAGCATTCATATCTGCTGAAAACTGGAAACACCCAAATGTCAGTAAACTAAAGAATAAATTGTGGTATACTCATTGAAAAGGATGGGAAAGGAAGATAATTGCCATACAAACCATGAATTTCACAAACATAATATTGAGCAAAAGAAAACCTCAAAAATACATACTAATTTATTTATTCTATGTATGTGAAATTAAAGAAAATACAAAAGTGATCTATGATGGCAGAAGTCAAGATAGTGGTTACCGTGAAGGCAGTTGTTATCGGAAGAAGGCATAAGTGGATTTCTGGTGTGCTGCTAACATCCTATTTCTTGGTCTGGATGGGTAATAAAATGGGTGTGTTTATTTCATAAAAATTCATCAAGATATACACCTATGATTAGTACACATTTTTGTATAATGTATACTTCAACTAAAAAAATTACTTAAAGAAAAATCAGTAATTGTAACAGAGTTTTAGAAAATAGCAGGATGATATACAAGTACATCATGGAGTACAGAGAAATCAGGGCTGGAGTCTTCTAGGACATAATATTTAAGTTGAACTATAAGAATTAGCTAGGGAAGAGTGTGTGATGTGTGGGAGGTTCAAATGGGGAGACTCCTCCAGAAAAGGAAGAATTTGAGCAAAAGCTTGGAAGCATAAAAAAGCATAAATTATTCAAGATACTGACAGAAGATTGACAAAAGCAAAGAGAGCTGGGGCAGAAGTGACAAGAAGTGAGGCTGGAGACACACATAGAGTGGGGCCTTAAAGGCCAGATTAAGAGTTTTGAATTCCATCTCATGAGCAACAGAAATGCATAAATGGACTTTTAGCACAGACTGACATGACCTGGTTTATATTATGGGAAGATGGCTACCGTGTGAAGAATTGACTAGGAAAAAAGGAGAAGCTGGAGTGGAGAGACAGTTTAGGAGGTTGCTGTGGCAGTCCAGGTGAGAAATGACAGTGACATTTGTCTGGATAGAAGGAATAGAGTGACATTTGTCTGGACAGGATGTACATTGATGATTGGATGTAACATCTGAAGGAAAGCCACAAGTCAGAAAGGTTTCCCAAGGATCTTCCCAAACAATTGGGTGAATAAATATGCCAAGTTACTGAAATAAGAAAACCTGGAGAGTGATTGCATCAAGGCAAGAAGATGTATTCACTTTGGACATGTTGAGCTTGAGATCTCTACAGGACACCTAGGATGCGGTCTCAAATAGGCAGCTGGATATATAGATATGAAATTCAGGAGAGGGGCTTAATAGGGTTAGCAATTCCATTTTTTATTGATAACAGAATGTACAGGAGGGTAATATTGTGCTACATTAACATATACTTCCCCCCCCTCACAATTTTACCCCATAACCCTCCTTCATTCAAGCAACAGAACTTTACCATAAGACATTAATTGCATGAAGAGAGCAAAAGTGTCAAATTCTAGACTTCCCAGTTAAGGCTTTGAACATTCCAAGATCCAAATTTTGCATAATAAACAACAGATTTGGAAGAATACACAATCAATTAGTTTTGCTGCCCCAGGAAAGATAAAAGGTTTGAGGGATGGGGTGGAAAAATTTAGAGAAATAACAGACCTCGGACTTAGGTTATTTCTCTGATAAGGAACCCTATTCATCATGTTCCACTTCTACCCACTGAGTCTTATGTGGGAAAGAAAAAATAACAGAAATCCCAGATATATTAAGGGGTTAAATATCAGAGGAAACCATGCCTTAGATCTCAGGTAGAGACCAGAGAAGTAACATGTCCTTCAGAGTTGCCTCAACGTGGCCCAGGGTAACCAAGCAAACCGGCCTCAAATAGCCTGAGTTCCCCATGCCCCAGTAAGACACAAGAAGATCACAGATGCAGCTGAGAGAGAGAAGATCTGAATTCTAAGGACCTTTTGGTCAACATGAGAAAAACATGACAATGATTTCAATGGATTTACGATCAAAGAATAGATGGGGACATGGATGTATCAAAGAATCTTACTAAGATGCATTCTCTTGACCCTAATTTACCTAATGGATCAGTTAGCTCTTGTTATAAAAATGCTGCATAACAAACTATCCCAAAACTCAGTGGCTTAGAATAATAACCATTTATTTACTTAATATGCTTGCAGGTCAGCTGGGAGTTCACTGACTTAGGCTGCTGTAACTGGGGATAAGTTCTGCTATACATGTCTCTCACACTTTTCCTGGAATTAGTAGGCTAAGCCAGGCTTTTTTTTTTTTTTTTCCTAATGTTGACAGTGAAGGCCGGAGAGAGAGCAAACTCAACTCTACATACATGTTTCAAGACTCTGATCACATCATGCTTGCCAATATCCCACTGACTAAAGCAGATCCCAGAGTCAAGGGCTGTGGATAATCTTGTCTACAATTGGAGGGCAATACACAGCTACATGATAAGGAAATGGTAAAGGATTGGGGCCATTAATTCTGTCTCTGCCACATCCAAACTTAGATGCAGCCACTGGAAGAGGGGGGGAAGAAAACAACGATGGGACTGTAACAAGGTAAAAACCTGTTATAAAAAATAAAACCATTTGCTTCCACATTGCTTTCACATCTAGGATTTTGATTTTTTTTAACGTTTATTCATTTTTGAGAGATGGAGAGAGACAGAGCATGAGGGGGGGAGGGGCAGAGAGAGAGGAAGACACAGAATCTGAGGCAGGCTCCAGGCTCTGAGCTGTCAGCACAGAGCCCGACGTGGGGCTCAAACACACAGACCGTGAGATCATGACCTGAGCTGAAGTCAGATGCTTAACTGACTGAGACACCCAGGCGCCCCATCACTTCCAGGATTTTGACTTGAGATTCCAGCTGTGACAGATAGGAATATTAAAATTTGAGTAGAAACAAAATGCAAAGGAAGTCCATCATCTCATTCTGACGTCAGAGTAACATCACTAAATAAGACACTATTTGATCTACGTTACAGAAAATAAGGAGTTCAAACAACTGAGGTGAAGCAGAAGCACAGAATTATGAAAATTATTTTTTGCAATGGCAAATATTTTTGTGGCTGCACAAGGTGGAATTATTCTCTTCAGACCAGACACCTACCAACAAGAGGAATCCATGGCAGTTGTTATCTTTCTATTTTCTCATTGCTCAGAAAGAAGGATGAGAGGGGCATGGCTTGCCTTCTGCAGCCAGGAACTGGGCAAGAGGAAGAATATGTGTGTCAAGGTGGGAGTAGGTATGGGAGGTCTGAGATGGACAGACAGTTCATTCCCAAGTAAAAAGCAGATGGAGAGACGTAGGGGAAGCAGAGAGAGAAGCCAATAAAGCTGGAAAAGGATTAGAGAAAATCACAGGAGGACCCATTTAACCCTAATTTCTGTGGTTTTTCTGATGAAGATGTGGTGTTAATGGTTTCAGAGTTAATCAGAGAGCCATGTGTCTTCAATCTTAGATATAAACCAGATGAAAACAGACATCCCACTTAAGTGGTATTTTAGTGACACAAAGGCTGAAAGAAAAAAAAAAAGATTTGCATAGTAATGACTCTATCATTGCTTTAAAGCTGTGCAGTATTTCCAGAGCCCCTAACAACCACCAAATCAGGAATTCAAACCACACCCTGGGAAGGCTGGGCTTCCTTTTGTTAAAAAGAAAAACTGAGGATCTCTGAGGTCAGTTACCCAGGCAGTGCAAATCAAAAGTCCTGACTCCCTCTAACCACTGGAATATTTGCCATGTGGAACTACACCCACCTAGGACATTGCCAAAACCCCAAGAAAGTACCATGACTAAGATCCGTGTCTTTTTCTGGGTACTATTTCCACAGAAAGCTTCTTATGTCTCTTCCCTGACATTTCACAAAATAGAGTTTTCTCTATTTGGAAAAATAGAGGAGAGGAAAAAATATGCCTGAGAAAAGGCCAAGTGTGAAGAAGAATTTGATTTTGGCATCCCATTTAAAAGTTTCTACTTCCTTCCCCAACCTATGTATGGCTTATTGCCGAACCAACACCACTAAGAGAATACAGTGTCTGGCTCTACAAAACACTACACCACGAGCAAAAGCATTGATCAGATGGATAAATAGTAACAATAGCTAATAATCAGTAAATTGCTACTATGTACCAGACCTGCTCCTAGGAATTTTATATATAAAACTCATAAGATGTTGACAATGAATTTATGAAGCTGGTACTTTTTTCACCCCCATTTGATAGATGGGAAAGCTGAGGCATGAAGAGGTTATGTAACTTTCCTAACACAATAAGTGGCAAAGCTGAGATTCACCCCCAGAAATCTGATTCCAAGGTTCATATGCTTAAGCACTATGTATATGGATTCTTAAAGAAAAAATTAGAAATAACACCACTCTCACATTAAACTTTTCCAGAGAATAGAAAAAGAACACTTTCCAGCTTATCTTATGGGACTAAATAAACTTCACTCAGAACTGACAAGAATATAACAAAAAAGGAAAATTACAAGCCAGTCTGTCTTGTGAAGATAGAAGCAAAGTATACGATACCAAATACTAGCAATTGCTTTCAGAGAATTCTTATAAATAAATAAGAGAAATACAATCTGACAGAAAAAATGGAATTTCACGGAAGATATCCAAACGGTAAGTAAACATATTTTTTAAGTGTTCAACATCATCAGTCATCAGAGAAAGGCAAATTAAAGCCACAGTTTGTCCACCAGAATTACTAAAATGAAAACGACTGATGATATCAGAAGTTGGTGAGGATGTAAAATAAGAGGAACTCTTGAGGCGCCTGGGTGGCTCAGTCGGTTGAGCGTCCGACTTCAGCTCAGGTCACGATCTCACACTCCGTGAGTTTGAGCCCCGCGTCGGGGCTCTGGGCCGATGGCTCAGAGCCTGGAGCCTGCTTCCGATTCTATGTCTCCCTCTCTCTCTGACCCTCCCCCGTTCATGCTCTGTCTCTCTCTGTCTCAAAAATAAATAAACGTCAAAAAAAATTAAAAAAAAAAAGAGGAACTCTCACACACCACTGATGAGAGCATAAATTAGCACCCTTTTGAGAAGAGTGTAGAAGCATCTGCCAAAAGTGAACACACACACACACACACACATACTCTGTGGCCCGGAAATTCCACTCCTACATTTATACTCAACAGAAATTCATACATGCACACCAAAAGACATAAACAAAAATGTTCACAGCATCTTTATTCATTTAGGAAACAACCTAAATATCCATTAACAGTGGAATGGAGAAACAAATTGTGTTATATTTATACCATGAGGTGCTATACAGCAGTGAAAATGAAATATTGCTGTTCACAAGAGCTTGAAGGAATCTCACAAATTATAATGTTGAGCACAAGAAGCCAGACACAAAGTGCACATACGTTATGATTCCATTTATATATTGTTTTAAAATAGACAAAACAAATCTATGGTGATAGAAGTCAGAACAGTGCTTACATCCGGGAGGAGGCTGTAGTGATTGGTAAAAGAAAAAGGAAGGTGCCAGGAATGCTTCATTTCTTGGCCTGGTCATTGGTTACATGAAAGTGTTCACTTGATGTTCCAGGTCTAGTTTGAGAAGTAGCACCTTGGTGAGAGATGTGGGCTAATCCAAGTTCATGGTATACATTAAGTGAACATGGTTCAACCAGATGAGAAAGACATTAAGCAGAATTGACTTCAAAGTCACCTAAACATTCATTGCTTAATTTATTGAGTATCTAAAATATTCCTGGAACAATGTTAAGTCCTGAGAGTGAAAACATGAAAAGACAAACGTCCTATCAGCAGATTGTTCACAACCTAACTGAAAGAGATGTGTCAAAATAATTGATTTCAAACCATAGTGTGCAATCATGGAACTGTGCAAATCGTTTTGAGAGTTTAGGGAAGCCAGGGAATTTCAACCTCCTAAGAGTTTTGCAGGTGAAAGGGCTTAATGGAGGGTGGCAGAGGGAGGGGGTCTGGGAGAAGTATTTGGCTCAGAATTGACAGCATTTGCAAAAGAGAACACAGAGAGATAGTACTGTGAATTCTAGGAATGTTGGGTGGGTATTTAGGAATGGCTAGAGCTTAAAATGCAAGATCCAGAATAGTGGGAGGTGAGGGGTGCCTGGGTGGCTCAGTCGGTTAAGCATCTGACTCTTGATTGACTCCTGATTTCGGTTCAGGTCATGATCTCACCATTTGTAAGATCAAGCCCTCCCCCTCCTCTCCCCCTGCCAGTCTGGCTTTGCACTGACAGCATGGAAACTGCTTGGGATTCTCTGTCTCCTCTCTCTCTGCCCCTCCTTCCTGCTTGTGTGCACTCTCTCAAAATAAGTAAACATTAAAAGAAAAAAAAAAAAAGAATCTTGGATTTTTATCCTGTAGCACATGGGAGCTAACTGAAGAATTTTTATTTAGTCCAATGTAAAGGATAGACGGGGGGAAGGTTAAGATTGGAGACTGGTAGGAGGTTTTTGCAGAAATTCAGATATATGTGTCAGGTTTTGCCACAGTAATACACAATCCAAAATCTTAGTGGCTTACAACAACAAATACTCATTTCCTCCAAAACTTTTGTATCTTACAACAACGTACATTTAATTCTTACTCATGGGTCTGCTGGTCAGTTGTGGGTTGGTTTTAATTCAGGGGGGCTGTGCAGGGCTGAGTGGGCTTGGCTTGGCTCCAAGACATGGCAGATCATTCATGGTGTGCTCCATGGATCTTCCATTTGGGGACACAGGATGAAGGAGCAATGGCTTCTCTGGGTCACGCTCTTCTACTGATGGGTGACAGGAGTGCAGGGGAGGTGGCAGGAATAATCAGTGTCTCCTAAAGTCCCTGCTCAGAGCTAGCACACCATCCCTGATGCCCACACCACACTCATCAAAGTCACATGGCCAAGCTCAATGTCTACAGGACGCTCCATCTCTACCCATAGAGTAAGGAAGAGAACAGTAGATATTTACTGAACATATTAACTCAATCTACTACATCAGGAGAAAGATGATGAACACCTAACCTAAGGCAGACAGAGTAGGGTTAGACAAGAGGGGGTCAGGAAAGCTGAGATTATAACCAGAGTTCTGGGGTCCCGGCTAGTTGGGATGGGCAGGGATGGACTGCCTTGTCAGGACACTAGGAGACTAAATCAGAAGCTTTAACTCAGGGAAGTGCCTGATTAGAGTTGGATAGTCAATCTAAATCAAAGCATTAGGCCAAGATGGAAATAAAAGGATACACCTCTTAAAAGGAGCTAATGGAAGAGAAGATTGCAATGAGTGGGAGGAGCAGAGTTATTAACAATATTAAACTAATCTCAGTTCTGCGGCAACGAGTTCTGGAAATGCAGTCCCAGAACAGAAAGAGAATGATAGGATTGATGTAGGAGGAAAGGGAGAGGGGAGTATTTAGGATGGCTCCTAGTTTTCTAGTCTAAGAAACTGGGTGGATACCGGTGTTATCTGCTGAATTGTGGAACACAAAAGGAGAGAGTGTTTCAGAGAGAAGATGGTAAGTTCCGTTGAGTTTGGTTTTTAGATTTGAGTCATCTAGATGGACATAACTAGTGGAGAATTGAATATCAAGCTATAGAACTCCCTTGTGTCTTTCATCTGTTTTCACATCTGAAAATGCCCCCTCTCTCCTCTATTACCTAGCCAGAGTCTTAAATGTTCAAGATCATTTACATTCCTGAGTTGCCTTTCTTCTCTGGGCTGCTTGCATTTAGAATTAGCATGCCTCATTTAACACTGATCATTTGTGTTATACCCACACCTCCATGCACATTAATCTTGTCCCTTAAACTAAACTATAAATTCCATGAGGACAAGACTTTGTATGTCTTTAATATCTCCTATGGAACTTAGCACAGTAATAGGCAAAAACCTAAATTAAAAAACTGAAAAATGCATGGATGATTAACTACCTCAGTGAAGAATAATAATCAGTGACTAGTATCCTAAGTAATGACGTAGTATCTCTGTAAAGATCATTTTAAAAGGTATTTCTTTTTATTTGGAGAGTACATCTACAAATTTTCTTTAAAATTGCACATTTTTTACTTAGTTTCAACATTTATGATAATTCTTATTTTTTAAGCATTTATCTCCTGGTGTGTATGTACGTGACTGTATCTTTGTTCAAGAAATATTGTTACAATTTTAACTTAGATGCATGCTGAGTGGCAGAGAAAAGTCAGCCTGGTATAAAACGTAGGCCATAACAATCAATAGTATCAAGGGTTCACAATTATTTATTTTTGAGAGAGAGACAATGTGAACAGGGAGGGGCAGAGAGACAGAGGGAGACACAGAATCCGAAGCAGGCTCCAGGCTCCAAGCTGTCAGCACAGAACCCGACCCGAGGCTCCAACTCATGAACCACGAGATCATGACTTGAGCCAAAGTCGGACACTTAGCTGGCTGAGCCACCAACGTGCCCCAAGACTTCACAGTTTAGATAGTCAACTATTTTGTGGTTTTGTTCCAGGAAGACACCAATCAAAAGAGATAGTACATGTTGCAAATGTAAAAATACCAAGAAACACTAAGTATTTTCTAAAGGCATGGTTATGATTCTTTTTTTTTTAATGCTTATTTATTTTTGAGAGAGAGAGAGAGACAAAGCATGAGCAGGAGAGGGGACAGCAGGCTCCAGACTCTGAGCTGTCAGCACAGAGCCCAACGTGGGGCTCAAACTCACAAGAGCCGTGAGATCATGACCTGGGTTGAAGTCAGACACTTAACAACCTAGGCGCCCAGACATGGTTATGATTCTTTACATTAAATCACTGTTCATTGTTATAAGAAGATAAGCAGAGGTACAGTTTGATAAGCTCATGCCAACACCACTTTTTGTTTTGGAGTCAAGAAAAGAAGATAGGTCCCTGACTTCCAGACCAGAGCTCTAAGACCAACTAAGTATAAACTCCTAACTAACTGCTGGATCCCAATAGGGCAAGAATAAAAGATATAGTTGGGGCAGCTAAAATTAAAAGGAATGTTTTTAAATCTCCTAGTTCTTTTTTTAAAGGTAGGCTTCAAAAAACTTAATTTTGTGAGGTATTCAACAGAGACCTGGAAAACTGTTCTTAGCATTTTAACATAAATTAAAAATCATTTAAGCAGACGTCTCTATTCAGCTCTTGCCAACTGCACATTTATTTTTCTGGTCAAGGAGGCTTTGCTGCTGCAAATGAAGGGAAATGAAGGCATTAGGGCTTGGGCATATCAGTTGAAAAAAAAAAGGAAGTAAATGTGGATGTTGGATTAATTTCTCTCATATTCACAATTCTATTTACACGGGCAAGGAATTTGCCCCCCTACGAGGTACTCTTGAAAACATTCTCTGAAAAATTAGGTTGCTGTGTAGAATCTGGAGTTGCTGCAAGTGTTCCTTAAAAGCTCATTAGCTCTCCAGAGAGCTAGGAACATAAAACAGCTCCAGACCTAATGAGAGCTCAGTAAACAGGTTTCCACTGCACCTGTATTGAGAGATGGGTGGACCTCCAAGGAGTCTGGGAGCTTAGTTCCATTTTGGACAAGCAACCTCAAGAGTGGGGGATGGGAAATGGGGAAATGAAGGATAAAACCTTACTTGCTAATTCTAAACATATGTAGCCTGCACATTGGTGAGTTGAGGTTGGCAAAGGGTAAAACGAAATCTCACTGAACTGCTTTCCTCAGTGACAGTTATATTTGCTGATTTTTCCACTGACACCCAGCTTTGGAGTCTCCATTTTCCTAATTTGGGAACAACAGAGGGCAGTCATCACTCATGTCTCAATACAACACTTGACATGCATGTTTTCATATAAGGAAGATCATCTTCTGTAAACCTTCAAAACATCACTCTCACTCAGCAGAGAGAGGAGAAATTTATATACCCACAGTCCGGTGGACTCAAAGTCACCACAGACTGTACCTCTCCCTTTCCTTCTTGGCTTCCTCCATTTCCCAAAGCACAACCAGCGGCTGAATAGAATATGGCACAAGAGGTTTCTTCTCCACCCATTCTCCCCTATTAATAGAACATGGCAGAGGAAAAACTCTGTGACTGTCAATTCAACTGCTAACTCAATTAAAGATGGTCCATCTGGAGTCATAATCAATCAGGAGTCTATTCCATCAGAATGAGAAAAGGGAGCTGGAAAGGGATATAACCAGTTACTTGTCATGGAACCTGATAATCACATGCACCAGGAAATTGTACATAGAAACTGCAGAGAAGACAGAATAAATATATCCTATCATAACTAATATAGTAAAAAAACTTCTTTTTCATAGTGATTAAGCTAGGATTGACTAGGAAGTAAAGGAAATGTGTGACTATTTTATTAACTCTTTATTATGGTTCAAGTACTTCCTATAGCAAAACCTTATTCATTTAAAATAAGCTCTAAGGAAGTAAGTTCCCTTACTTCTCCTCCACACTTCTCGCATTGAATTTCGCCCGGTAGGTTGTGAAAGGAACTAACCTACTAATTGTAGCCCCATTTAAAATATAAATCGTGGGGCACCTGGGTGGCTCAGTTGGTTAAGCGTCGGACTTCGGCTCAGGTCATGATCTCACGGTTCATGGGTTCGAGCCCCACATCAGGCTCTGTGCTGACAGCTGAGAGCCTGGAGCCTGTTTCAGATTCTGTGTCTCCCTCTCTCTCTGCCCCTCCCCCACTCATGCTCTGTCTCCCTCTGTCTCAAAAATAAACATTAAAAAAATTTTTTTTAAATAAAATAAAATAAAATAAAATAAAATAAAATATAAATCTTGTCCTCTTTAAAGGCACAGGGCTAAAATATTGTCCAATTTCATCAGTCTGTCCTTGAAGGGCACCATCCATATGCATTTCAACAGTTAGCACAGTATCTACCAGAGTGTGGATGTTTTTCAATTTGTATCAACAAATGTTTTTTGAGAAGACACATTGTCCAAAATACATTATTAGTATCCCATAGGTTATAAAGACGATTAAGAAATGACCCCTAATTCTCAAGGTCTTTGTACTGCAGAAGATGATTAAAGTATGTGTTGTGAGAGTACCAAACATGAAGGAAATTTTTTTATTTTGAGAGAGAGAAAGAGTGCACAAGTGGGGAAGGGGCAGAGAGAGAGAGACAGAGAGAGAGACAGAGAGAGAGAGAGAGAGAGAGAGAGAGAGAGAGAGAAATCCCAAGTAGCCTCCTCACGGTCAGCACAGAGCCCAACTCAGGGCTCGAGTTCACTATGAAATCGTTACCTGAGCAGAAATCAAGAGTCAGATGCTCAACCGACTGAGCCACCCAGGTGCCCCTGGTGAAGGAATTTTAAAGAAAGGAGGAGGCATCTCTTCCTGGAGGTCTGCAGAGAGTCTAACTAGAGGAAATGGTGTTTGAGACAGCAATGACAGATCGACAGGATTTCAACTGGCAGGTTGCAAAGAGGAAACAGCTTGGTATGAGTATAGAAAATGACTGGTCATAGATTCCCCGGCTATCCTGTTTGGCTGCGGAAGAGGATATACGAAAAGAAAAGTGAGGGCTAGGGCTGGAAAGGTAGATTCAGTTAGCCGTGTTTTCTCAAGATGCAGGTTATGAACGTACTAAATACTTTTACTGGCACTTGGTATCTACTCACAGACTTTTCTATTCTATATCCTGCCTCAGATGGCAGGCTCTGGAGAGCTAAATATTATATTTGTAAGACTCCTTTACAGGTAAGGTTTTATATTAGATTTAGATTCTAGCAATGAGATGTCCTCTCATTAAACTTGGGAGGTGGAGGAAGACAGAAGCCAGGTTTGTGTGATGAGGATGGCTGACAATTTGGAGGACATTTCAGAAAAGCTTTCACGAGTCCAGTTTTCTGAGGTCAGTAAGACCTCAGAGGGAGGAGGGAGAGCTCCTCCAAAGTGAATGATAAGTCACTGCACCTTGACTCCCCTGGCAATATGAAAAAGGCAGTATTTGGTAGCCTCTTTCACTTTCAGAGGCAATGTATGTAGGGGCCACATTTGAACGTGCTGCTCCTGTCTGCTTACCAAGAGCATCAGCTATCTATAGCCTCAATAATGCTGCAAAACAAACCACCTCCAAGATATAGTGGCTAAAAATAAAACTCATTTATTATTTCTTATCAGTCATCTGGGGACGGGGATGATCTCAGCTGGGAAAACTCAGCCCTCCTCCACATGGTCTCAAATCTTCCAGCAGCCTACCTGCCGGAGCCTACCTGAGGACTCAGGGGAGGAAAAAAACACAGGAGGACCTTTCTAGCCTCTTCCTGAGTCAAGTTACCTTTTATTGACCATGACAAATCTTACAGCCAAGCCAAGCCAGAGTCAGAGTAGGAAGAGACTAAAAAGCTACAAGTCAAAGTATGTGGATATATGCAGGTCATTAATTGGGGGCTATTAAAACAATAATTTGCTAAACTGAATAAATTTTATTTTTTTAAGTTTATTTATTTATCTTGAGAGAGAGAGAGAAAGGCAGAGAGAGAGAGAATCCCAAGCAGGTTCCACACACACTGTTAGTGCAGAGCCCATCATGGGGCTCGATCTCACGAACCCCATGAGATTAGGACGTGAGCCAAAATCAAGAGTTGGATGCTTAACTGACTGAGTTACCCAGGTGCCCCTAAACTGAGTAAATTTTAAAGCTGCCAGTTTTGAGTAGGGCCCAGAGTAAGAGAAGGCTCTATGTCTCATCCAGGCTGCAGTTCAAGAAGCTCTGGCTTTATGACCCGGTTATCCAATAATATTTAAAATGTCTGCTAAAGATGCAGATGAGTCTTCCAACAAGCCTTGATGGGAAAAATCCTAAAGTTTTTGGAGCACGTTATACCTTCTGCAGTAAGTAAGTATTTCAGGGAATAGTCTCTGGCTTGTTACTGGGTCCTAGTAGTGACTAGACTAAATGCCTGCTCTTGGAATACTGAGTGACATAAGATCTGAACTGCCAATCAGACCTGGTGTTACCTGATGCCAGAACTATAAAGTGGCAGAACTGGAGTGGCCATTGGGGAAAGCAGATACTGAAATTATGCAAGCAAGTGACTCAGATGCCCATGGCACCCACTCCTCCTATACTGCAAACCTTTCCCAAACTAATAGCCTTTGCTTTATGAGGAGTTCCTTATAACCAATGGACTGCAGAAGGAAAAAAAACTTCAGGCTAGTTTATAGCTTTGCTGCTGCCACCAGCTAAAACTGGACTGTTGTACATTAAATCCCCAGTTAGAAGTAGCCCAGCAGGAGGACCAGCAGAAGGAGAAATATATTTGATGGGTAAAACTTTAAGCTGTGACCTAGTTCTCCACTTTGCCTGAATGGAAAGTTACAGAGAGGTGTGTATCTGGAGCAGTCCATAGGCAACAGAACATGGTTTGGCCAGATGGTCATAGATGGAAAAGAGACAAAAATAGAGAACTGTTTTTATGAGAAGGGCTAGAGAAAAGGCCTGTGAATGGCCTCTTCAAAAATGGCAGAGAGGGAGAGAATATTGTTTTCCACTGCCTGCTCACCAAAGGGTACTCAACTAGGAGAAGCCCACCATGTCAGAGGACAAAACCTGTTCTGTGAATTACAGTCAGCCTCTTTTCCTGGCTACCCCAGAACCTGCACATTGGGCATACAGACACCCTGGCCCTGATAGCAGAGATGGAAGTGATGTGTGGCTCAGCAGGGTGGACTTTCACCAGGGAAGATGTAGAAAATGCTATACTATATGCCTTGCTTCAGGGAAGCATCAGAAAACTTTATTTCTTTTTTTTTTTTAATTTTTTTTAACGTTTATTTATTTTTGAGACAGAGAGAAACAGAGCATGAACAGGGGAGGGGCAAAGAGAGAGGGAGACACAGAATCTGAAACAGGCTCCAGGCTCTGAGCTGTCAGCACAGAGCCCGACGCGGGGCTCAAACTCACGGACCATGAGATCATGACCTGAGCCGAAGTCGGACGCTTAACCGACCAAGCCACTCAGGCGCCCCAGAAAACTTTATTTCTTAATGTTTATTTATTTATTTTGAGACAGAGAGAGAGAGAGAGAGAGAGAGAGAGAGAGAGAGA
>NC_064811.1:120263475-120318254 GCF_023721935.1 Panthera uncia
TATATATGTGTATGTATATATATATATATGTATATATATATATATATATATATATTAATTAGAGAATGTATCTTCTCAACAGTCATTCAACCAGTATTTATTAAGCATCCACTCTTACCCTCATGGAGTTTTCATTAAAGTATCAATAGTATACTTAGCAAAAACAGTATTTTAAGAGAAAATTGTACTGTGAAAGTGTATCCACTGATGAAACAGTTTCATTGACTGGAATGTTTTAGTAAGTTTCTGGGATAAGTTTACTGAGGTAGCACAAGTGAAATGTATTTGTTCCACCATTCATAGGTAAACTACTGAAAGAAAATACTATAAAATATCATGGACACGGTTACTTTTATAAAAACTAGACCTTTAAAATATGGAGGAGTCAGCCATCTTATGCCCATTAGGTTGATTACTATCAAAAAACAGACCATAAGTGTTGAAGAGGGTATGGAGAAATTGGAAGCCTTATGCATTGTTTGTGGTGCAGCCACTATGGAAAGCAGTATGGCATTGTCTCAAAAATTAAAAATAGAAGGGTGCCTGAGTGGCTTGGCTGGTTAAGCATGACTCTTGATTTCAGCTCAGGTCATGATCTCATGGTTTGTGAGACTCAGCCCCATGTAGTGCTCTGTGCTGACAGTGTAGAGCCTGCTTGGGATTCTCTCTCACTCTCTCTCTCTGCCACTCTCTCACTCTCTCTCTCTCTCTCTCTCTCTCCCTCTCTCTCTCTCAAAATAAATAAACTTAAAAAAAATTAAAACTAGAACCACCATATGACCCAGAAATTCCATTTTTGAGTATATACCCAAAATAATTAAAAGCAGTGTCTTGAGTTATTTGTATACGCATATTCATAGCAGCATCATTCACAAAAGCAGAAAGAGAGAAGCAACATAAGTACCCATTGACAGATGAATGAATAAATAAAATACAGTATATGCATACAATGGGATATTATTCAGCCCTAAAAGGAAGGAAATTCTGATATATACTACAACATGGATGAACCTTGAGGACATTATGCTAAGAGAAATAAACCAGTCATAAAAAGACAATACTGTAGGATTTCATTTACATGAGTACCTAGAGTAGTCAAACTGATATAGACAGGGATAGAACAGGGTTGCCAGGGGCTAGGGGAAGGGAGAATGGGGGGTCATTATTTAGTCACTATAGAGTTTCAGTTTTACAAGATGAAAAGAATTCTGGAGACAGGTTGCACAACAATGTGAATGTACTTAACAGTATTGAACTGTACACTTAAAAATGGGTAATATGGTAAATTTTGTGTTATGTATTTTATTACAGTTAAAATTGACTTAAGTACAGAGGAGTCTTTACACAATTTTGTAGTGAGATATGGAAGAATCATGAAAATATTTTCTACCACTGAGAAATTTGCTTTTTTTTTTAAAGAACAAAGAATACATACACACACACACACACACACACACACACACACAATCTGTTTCCAAAGTAATGATATTTTTACAACAGCTAAAATAATAACTGTTTTTTTAAAGAAACTCAAGCTATATTGGGAACATTTTGAAACATACTTAAAAGTTTCCCATCACTGAATGTGTTGTTGCAGATAATTATACAAATGTAGTCCTATGTAAATTTTTATAATGAAACAATTACACTTAAAAATCTAATATTTGGGGCACCTAGGTGGCTCAACCAGTTAAGAGTCCAATTCTTGATTTTGGCTCACGTCATGATCTCGTAGTTCCTGAGATCAAGCCCTCCATCGGGCTCTGTGTTTATAGTACAAAGCCTGCTTAGCATTCTGTCTCTCTCTCCCTCTCTCTCTCTCTCTCTCTCTCTCTGTCTCTCCCTCTCTCTCTCTCTCTCTCTCTCTGCCCTTTCCCCATTCACATGCTCACACTCTCTCTCAAAATAAAATAATAAACTTTAAAAGAAAGAAGGTTAAAAAAAGATTATTTAAGAAATCTAATATTCAAGCTATTTAATAATATATCAAAGAGTTTAATGATTTAGAATACAATTAGTAAAACAATAACAATATATAGTAACTTCCAATCAGCTTGTAAGAACAATAGGCTGACATTAAGAAAGATGAATTTTTTACTAAGATTTCCACAAGCATTTGCATAATTGAAAAATAGGAGGACAATGCGTATCATGATTTATAAGCCTAGCCAACGAAGAGTTCTTTTCATTTGGATCTACAAATACTTATGAAGCATCTTTTTAAGATAAGACAGTCAAAAATTCAAAACAGAGCCAGATTTTTGTTTCACTACATCACAGGCTTTAAACCATGATTTAGAAAAAGTACTGAAGCATATTAAATCACACACCTCTCACTAATGAGAGCGAAAAGGGTTTTGGTATCACAAATAAAACAAAGGAAAATAAGTTTTAAAATATTATTCATCTCATTTAAGCCTATGTTAGTTTCTATTCTATATGTTTTATCATGTGCATATCAGTAAATAGTATGTGTGTGTGTGTATATATATATATATATATATTTTCATATATATAATTCATGAATAAATTACTTTTGTTCATACATAATTATTTTTAGTGATAACAGGTATAAAATTTAGTATATGTGCTGCCAAAGTGAGCACTGATATGGATAAGAAATTTAGAGAACACTGTCCTAAAAATTCTAGGAAATCAGTTAGGAAGAAATGTATTGCTCTTCATTTAAAATGCAAATGTTCTATGGGGTGCCTGGGTGGCTCAGTTAGCTGAGTGTCAGACTCTTGATTTTCACTCATGATCCTAGGGCCATGGAATCAAGCCCCTCAGTGTTCCACGCTGAGTGTGGAGCCTGCTTAAGATTCTCTCTCTCTCTCTCTCTCTCTCTCTCTCTCTCTCTCTCTCCCCCTCTGTCCCTCTCCCACCACTTGAGCACTCTCTCTCTCTCTCCCTCAAATAAAAATATAAAATTAGAAATAAAATAAAGAAAATAAAGAAAGAAAAAGCAAATGGTCTAAAACTGATACAGAAGACCAAGATTACAGATAAGAAAGCCCTTTCTTTATAGTAAAGGCAAGGAAACACAAGATAAATTCATCCATAAGAATGATTTAGGTATTGTTCTCCTCAGAGTACAGAGATCAATTCATTTACTCATAGGAATACTATGTAGCTCTTTTCTTCTTTGTATTAAATGCTGTCCATGAAAGAATTCAAAGTATGTATCTACAGTCAACAATAACACTTTAATATTGAAATAACACTATACATGTAGATTTTCCCTTATAATATTTAATATACTTCTGCTTTCATAAGTAAGTTTTCTCAAGTCTGTTTTGGAATATACTGGGACTAAGTAAACAATGACATAAATAAACACTACATTATTTTCTTTTTATCTGACTTCTCCCTTCACATAAACCTACCACAGAGGGAGGGTTTCATAAAAGTTATATCATTCTCATTATTTAGAATGCCTTTCCTCACTTCTTTTCATCTTATCTGTTTTCTCTGTACTTTGGGGTCCATTTCTAACGAATTTTATTCAACAACCTTTTGAGAATACTACTGTATTATTATGGTAGATGGATTACAAAAAATGGCCCTGTTTCCTATGCCTATCTGCTCTTTGCAGTGTGGCTTTGCAGTTCACTTCACCAGGGAGGAGAGTCTGTTTTTCCACCTCTTGAACGTGGACTGGCTTTGGGACTTTCTTTGGCCAATAACATGTAGCAGAGATGATAGTGCAGAGGTTCTAGGCCTAGTCCTTAGCAAGTCTTGCCTACCTGTACTACGTCACTTGGGACCCTGACAACCCCACAGGAGAAGGCCAGGCTAGATGACAGACCACATGGAAGACAGCTGAGGTGCTCCAGATGATGAAGCAGAGCCACCTGAACTATACGTGGCTGACCACAGTGCCTGTGCAGACTGAGCTAAGAGCAGAAGAGACACCCAACTGAAAACACACTAAGTGCCAACTCACACAGCGAGGAGCTAGTGAATAGCTATTGCTTTAAGTAACTAAGTTTTGGGGTCGTTTGTTAGGCAGTTGTATTGTGGTAATAGGTAACAACACAACTACCTATTAGCTATAATGAAAAGATGGGAAATGGTCATTTCTGCCCTTCAAAGACTTATCTTCTTGGACAAGATTTTTTTTAATTTGGAGCCCACTGAGGAACTTAAAAGAGATCTTGACTTTTCTGAAATTACATGTGATATTTGGCATGTATCCTCAAGTGTTTTTCTGTGGGAGAAGTGAAGCTCATAGTTTTCATCAGTTTCTCCAAGGAGCTGGTCCCTCCCAAGAAGTTAACCCAGTACAGTCATGAAAGATATTGACTCATTTATTAAAAAAAAATTATAATATAATGCATCAGAGCCAATAATGGAAGCATGTGCCAGGCAGTATGGCAATAGAGAAGGAAACTTTTAAGTCTCCTGAGGAATTCAGAGGCTTTCTCAAAGAAATTATTCTTTCCCAGTGTGAGAAGGAGCCCCACACACAGAAAGAGCCTTTCAGGCTGTGGAATGGCAGGTACAACAACATAGAAATGTTAAAAATGCTGATTTATTTAAAGAAAAGCAAATAGGCGCAGCTGCAGGGTGAGATACATAGTTAAGGTCAAGGTATGGAAGATAAAACTGGAGAAAACTAAAGTCAAGATGGTAAGGGCTTGTGTTCCAAGCTAGGAAATTTGAATTTTATAACTGTAAGGATCTACCCCTAAAGGTTTCGAGCAAAGGAAAAACATAATAAGAGCTGCATCTTAGGGGCGCCTGGGTGGCTCAGTTGGTTAAGTGTCCACCTTCAGCTCATCTTGATCTCGTGGGTCCGTGAGTTTGAGCCCCACATTGGGCTCTGTGCTGGCAGCTCAGAGCGTGGACCCTGCTTCAGATTCTGTGTCTCCCTCTCTCTCTCTGTCCCTCCCCCACTCACACTCTGTCTCTCTCTGTCTCTCAAAAATGAATAAATGCTAAAAAAATTAAAAGAATAATAATAATGAAAGAACTGCATCTTAGAAGAAGTCTTTGGTGGCAGAGAAGAGAATGGCTTGCTTGGAGAAAAAAATCTAGTGCAAGCTGGCAATCTTACAGGCAGAAAATGATGGGTATCTGAATTTGGGCCATGGTGTAGGATGTAAAGGAGAGGGTAGAAGGTAAAATCACCAGGACCTACTAATTGATTAGGCACAGAGTTGAGAAAACAATACGGGAAGACACTTCTTAACTGCATGAATGGAGATGGCAGTAACATTCACTGAAGAGAGAACAGCAAAGGAGTGTGTTGGAGAGAGATTTTAAAAATCCTAATTTGGACATGCTCAATGACAGATGTGTGCACCAGGTATACAGCTTACAAAAATGGTGAAAGCTGAAGATTTGGGATTATTTGCTATAACTTCTGAGTTACAGAATTTGAGGAGTCTACTTGAGGGAAATTTAGCATAGAGGAGAAAATTAAAGGTTATGTATATGTTCTAACCATGAGAATACTGCGGTCCATATCAGAAATACATACCTTGGTCAGGGGATGCTTAAAGAATCACAAGCCTTGAGGCAGCGGGTGACTCAGTTGGTTAAGCATCTGACTTTAGCTCACATCATGATCTAACAGCTCATGAGTTCAAGTCCCACATCAGGTGAACCCAAGCCCCACTTTGGGTGAACCCCAATTAGGGAAAGCATGAATCCCGCTTCAGGTGAGCTCAAGCCCTGCTTTGGGTGAGCACGAGTTCCACTTCCTTCAGGTGAGCCCCACTTCTCTCTCCCTTTCTCTCTCTCTGCCCTCACTCATTTGTGCCCTCTCTCTCTCAAAAAAAAAAAAAAAAAAAAAAAGAATCACAAGCCTTTTCTCAGTACCTGGCACAAGAGTGTTGTCCTTCCCAGCCAAGCCCCATGAGCCCAAGCTGGGCTTGAGGTCAGTGTTCTCTCACTAGGACTGCAAATGCAGGTGAGGTGAGTCTCTGTTCCATGCCTTCGACATCCTGTACACACTTCTTGCAGACCAGCCTCAACAATGATCAATGCTACTTGAACCAACACCTCCTCAGGGCAGGAAGGACAACGGTGGAGAGACCAAGAAATGTCCTCAAAAGTTACCCAAGTGGGACCAGCAAGCACCAATGGCTATCAAAACATATCTAATTTGAAGTGATAGGCATAAACCCCATGGGAATGGATGAAGTCAACCAGAAGACAGGGAGAAAGGCAGAGATCACAAATGGCAGCCTGCTTTGGACTGAGCCAACAAATGAGCTTTGTTTGCCCTACACAATGTTTTTAAAAAGTGTTATCTGACAATACGTAAAAATTGGGAAATTTCATCCAAAAAAATCCATTTCCGGCGCGCCTGGGTGGCTTAGTCGGTTGGGCCTCCAACTTCGGCTCCGGTCATGATCTCACTGTTCTTGAGTTGGAACCCCACATCAGGCTCTGTGCTGACAGCTCAGAGACTGGAGCCTGCTTCAGATTCTGTGTCTTCTTCTGTCTCTACCCCTCTCCCGCTGGCATTCTGTCTCTTTCTCAAAAATAAATAAACCTAAAAAAATCAATTTCCAGCTTCTTTTGAAAAATTACAAGATATTACAACACTGGTCTCATGCTTTCATTTGGCAATAATGAGAGGGAACTGAAAAGCAATGGCTACCTTTACAATGTCCTTCAATTAGCTACCGCTTTCACTGGTTTCACTGATCTTTTTTACCTGCATGCTCCTTGTAGGCATCTGAATTTGGGGGTCTCTGGGTAGAATCAGAGTAGAGGCATAAGAAATGGCAGAATTTGCCTCCTGCTACAGCTGCTTATAACTCAATATCTCTTCTCCATTATAAGTAGATTCTTTGAGCCAGACCTTATGCTTTATTCCCCTTTATATTCCCACAGGAGTCTGCCATGGGCAGATAAAGGTATTCCCCCAAACATTTTCTGAAGCTTTTTGTTTGTTGGTTTGGCGGGTTTTGTTTTTGTTTTTGTTTTTTGTTTTCTTTTTGGCTTAAGATAAGTCAGTGTATATAAATTCATTTTTTAAAATCTGAATTTGGGGGCGCCTGGGTGGCTCAGTCGGTTAAGCGTCCGACTTCAGCTCAGGTCACGATCTCACACTCCGTGAGTTCGAGCCCCGCGTCGGGCTCTGGGCTGATGGCTCAGAGCCTGGAGGCTGCTTCCGATTCTGTGTCTCCCTCTCTCTCTGACCCTCCCCCGTTTATGCTCTGTCTCTCTCTGTTTCAAAAATAAATAAACGTTTTAAAAAAATTAAAAAAAAATAAATAAAATAAAATCTGAATTTGGGCACACCTGGATAGCTCAGTAGGTTGAGCATCTGACTTTGGCTCAGGTCATGATCTTGTGGTTTGTGGGTTTGAGCCCTGTGTCGGGCTCTGTGCTGACCGCTCGGAGCCTGCAGCCTGCTTCAGATTCTGGGTCTCCCTCTCTCTCTGCCTCTTCTCTGCTCATACTCTGTCTCTCTCTCTCAAAAATAAATAAACATTTAAAAATTAATTAATAAATGAATAAACATTAAAAAAATAAATAAAATCTGAATTTGATATCAATTTACCCAATGGCATGTTCATAGTTCATTCCCCTATTCACTACCATTACGTTAAACACCTGCTCTGATCAGAGTAATAAAACAGTAACAGCCTATTACATGTCGAATTCACTTAAAATCGGAGGGTCTTATGGAGTCTTTATTACTTCCTGCACGTGTGCAGCAAGATATTGCACATTCAGAGACAAATAATATAGGGAGTTGTGTGTTATGTAAAAAATATAATAAAACATCAAAAGATACCATTCTTCACTTTGCATAGGGAAGGACTGAGATCATGTTTTGATGACTGGAGCAGTAAAAGAGGGAGAAAGAAGAGAAATTTCCATTCTCAATGAAAAGAAGAAGATACTACGTCATGGTTAGAATCTGTTTTATTAGAATCTCAGAGTTTCACTGGCTTTGACAATAAGTTTTTGTTGCATTTTGGAAACACAAAAGAGTTGTATGACCAGGTCACAGAAATGCCCAAGCCACCTGTCTACATACCCTTGATCACTGCATTTTAATAATTCTCACCTTTTTTTGTCAACTGAAGCAAGAAACAAGCTCATTTTAGAAATAAGATGCAGCAAGTCTGACATGAAACTCAAGAGATCAATAATAAAACTTACTGTCAAAAGTTTCCTCCCACCTTCATGTTTTCCCCAAATGAAAGGTAATGAAAATAAATTTTATTTAATCACATTAGCTCATTAATCACATAAAGGCCCAGCTGTTGACCTTCCACCTTTCCCAACAAGGCTGAGAAAGTCAGTAAACTGATAAATAAAATGAAGTCTCTCACAGAATTAAAAAAAAAAAACAAAAAAAACCCCCAAAAAACAGCAACCTTCTTTAATGATTAAGAATAATGTACACTTGAGATTCAAATCAATTTCTCAAAAATTTCATTAAAAAATCAGGAATGTTAGCTATACCAGACAAATGGGATTTTTTTCTGCAATCTCTTTAAAAGAGAAAGATTTTAATGAGCTTCCCTGTTCACCTTGATTAAATCAGAATTTTAGAGGAAAGTAACCTAGTAGAACTTCAGAAATGTGAAGTTCAAGTTCAACTAATGAAGGGACAAAGACTTTAATTTTCGCTGAATGGTCCTCCCATTTCTGTGTCAGCTTCGCACTCTATTAGATCCCCCGGAACAAAAGGTTCAGACCCTCCCACTGGGAATCTCTAGCTGGAGCCCTGGGCACTATTGTTGATTTTATCCTAAAGGGCTTGGGAACACGTTTTATAAACATGAAAATAGAGAGCAAATAAGTGTGAGAAACATTCAGTGAAAGAAGGTCAATGGAAATAGCTCACATGCTGTCAAAGCCCCCACTGGATTTCTTTGAAAATGATGTAGGTAGATGTATTTCTGGTTGGCGTGTTTAGTCCGATAAAGGTTTGAAAATGATATTCATGTGTCTCTCTCCTTGCATGTGAAAATAATCACAATTTCTCAGGGAAGAATCTCCTGCTGGGCTACCAACTGCTGGGCTCATCCTCTCATACAACCAAATACCTTATTTTCAGCCTGAGACTCAAGGATGCTTTCTTTAGACAAATCAACATTGGCTACATATATGGAAATTCTCCTCCCCAGGGTTACCCAGTGCAAGTGAAACACTGGAATTCCATGACACCTGCAAACTATTTCTCCCCTTCTGACTGAATTTGGCACAGAGAAGCATGGAGTCAGAACTAGAAAGCCAGGGACCCGCACGCCAAATGAATGCTATTTCATGATGTCTTCGATGTTGTTGTTTTCCTTTTAAACAAAACTGAAAAAACACCAAGATGAGTTTTGCACATGCTAAAATATAAAAGAGAGGACATTATTTCTTGACTTTCCAATATATGTGAAACACATTTTTAAATGGGACAAACAACGTGAAAATGTATTATATTCACAAATGGCATCTGAATGAAACAATTCCTTCTGTGACTATGAAAGAAGAGACACTCCATCTATTGAAAGAGAGCTGCCAGAAATGGATATTAAAAACCCAAAAGCTTTCTGAGTTTAAGTAAAAACCACCACTACCACCACCAACAAAAAAAATCAGTCTCCTACAAATCCTATCCTGAAATCAAGAGATAAAAATCATCCTGCTTTAGTATGCAGATCTTTCCAACTAACCATATGAATAATCCAGCCTAAGAAAAGCCACTATTATCCAGCATAGAATCTCTTATACAATATGAAGCTTTCTTAGGCTCTCAGAGAAGTTCCAAGATTGCATTTTCATGACGAATGATGGTTATGACTAACTAAAATTCTACCACAAAATTTAAAGTTGACAGTAGACTAGAAATCTATTCAGTCAGCAAGCACGCAGTAACTACGAGCCAGCTGGAAAAGACACACCCAATTAAAATCTATATCTGTCCCATCATCTACTCAGGACACATTTATTAAAGGCCTACCACATACTCAGCATCATGCTGGGAGCTGGGGTGTGAGCAAGATAGACACAGTGCTCTTCTCATGTAGAGGACAAATGGTCTCGCTTTAATACCAGGCTTGCCAAACTGTAAGTGGTAGTGACATCTCAAATTGATGAAGGTGCTATTATCATTGGTGTCATAACTCTTGTTCCAGTTCTCTCAAGGCCAAATTATTGATGGGGCTGCAAAGAACAAATATGCTTAAAACAATTTTATGAGTAAAAAAAAAAATGTATATAGAGTTTGCTATGGACTGAATGTTTGTGTCCCCCCTCTCTCCCCAATTCACATTGAAACTCTATTTCCCAATGTTGTGGTATTAGGAGGCGGGGCCTTGGGGGGTGGGGGGTGGTTAGGGTTAGATGAGGTCATGAAGGCTAAGTCCCTGTGAATGCAATTAGCACCCTTTTAAGAGTCATGAGAGATTCATTCCTCTCCCTGCTTTCCACCATGTGAGCATACAAGGAGAAGTCAGCAGTCTGCAGCCCAAAAGAGGTTCTCATCAGAACGCTTCATTTCTGCCACCCTGTCTATTAAAATTTAGTGTGAACTCTTTGTTTTGTTTTTATTGCTGCTGTTGTTGTTGTGTTTTCTGTCTCTCCTCTTTGTAGATCCAATCATGAGTGGACTGGAATAGGATTAAAGTTACCACAGAACACTCACTCTCATTTAAAGCCTTTGGCACTGAGCTGATCCAGACAGACATCACCGTTGTCTCACTATCATCATCATCATCGTCATCATCATCATCAAAAGGCCTGCAATGCCTACCCTACAAATCCTTTGTATTATATCCATACAATGTGTGGGTATTGCCCAAATGGCACTAGAGACTTGGTCAGAGAACATAGTCAATATATATCTGCATATATGGAATAACTAATGGATTAGGTATTTTAGAAACTGCAGCCCGGCTGGCAAATGCAGATGGGCTGGAGTTGTATAAAAGTGTAATAAAAATCTAATAAAACATGTGAGCAAACTCACACATCTGTGGACAGACGGGAGGCATTATGTAATACAGGTCATTGCCACAGCAACCTCTCACCTCCCCCTAGCTACTGCTGCTCGGCCAAGGTTGAGTGTAAAGGACTTCTGTGAGTTTTCCTCTGCTGTCAGCATTCAGAGAAATCATTTTTAATGTCTCTAAAATGCGTGATTAAAATAGAATGTCTTTGACCCACACCCATGAAAATGATGCACAAAATACCTCAAAGCTTTGACCTAGGACCCTAGGTCTCACTGCTTATATTTGTTTGTTTTTTGAAAACATAATATTTCCACGAACACCCTTTGCTACTTGCCAGAAGTTTTACTCTCTGATCAGTGTACTAGATGGTAATGTTTGAGGTGGGCTCTTCGATGTAGCTTTGGGGAATAATTTCAGAAGTAGTCAAATAATCAGCTATACAAACTGCAAAACACAATGAGAGATAGACTTGAAATTTGTAAGAGGCTATATTCACCAGACTATGTGAATATGAAATTAATACTCAGAAATCCTCATTTGAAAGAGAATTTAATACATGTGTGAGTGTGTATAAATTTTATTGAATTCTAGAATAACATTAGAATTTTCTCTTTCCATCAACTGACAAATCTTCAACTTGATATTCCAGAATGACTTCTTTCTTCGTTGGATGTGAATTATATCTTCTATGATATTAAATATTTAAGGTGCATTAATCTGGAAGGTGAGGTTAGGGGGAAGTGCACCATCTGAGTGAGGAGCTGTCAGAAAGAACTTAGGGAAGTGTGTCTTAGAGATAGGACATTACAAGCTTTTGGATCAGCTATATCTGGATTCGGCTCTATCGCTTTTTTGGCCATGTGACCTAAGATACATTCTTTAATCTTTATTACTCAACTTCTTCATCTGTAAAATGAAGATAATAATCGTACCTATCTCCGAAAATAGGCGTCGGTTTTAAATGATTAAGTGTCTATATAAAGCACTTAGAACTGTGCCTAGTACATAGTAAGTACTCAATAAATGTTAGTAATGATTATCATTGTATTTTAGGTGAAGGTGCAAAATACGAACAAAAATTCAACTAAAAAATTATTTTTCAATTATCAGAATCCTGAGTCCAAGCAGCAATGCCAATGAAAATCAATGACCTCAAAGTGTTTAGTAAATGTGCCATGAGTCAGTTCTTAAAAATTTTCATTAGAAGCTGGATCACTTATCACATACTTATTGTTAGCTCTCTTAGCCTCTTTTGGCCCATCAGTGCAAAAAAACTGCTAAAATGAGGACTACCACTGAAAAAATGGTATGTGTCTAGCCTTCCAGTAAAAAATCCTGAGAACAAGAACTGCAAAGTGGAGCTTAACTATTGAATTCATAGGTCTGAAAAATGATTTTTCCCAGATCAGGTTACACAGCATTTCATAGACAGAATTAGAACTTTGTATTATAATTCATAGAATATTTTCTTAAAGAACTTTCTTATAAATACAAATTTATAGAGGATATTAAAATGAATACTAGTATACCCTTCTCACAAAACTTAAAAACCATAAAGCATTCCCAGTACACTGGAGGCTGGCATGCCCAGCAACTGTTATGCAGAAGGCACTGTTCTTCCTAGAGTGAAATATGAATGATTCCCACGGAGGTGGACACATTGTATTCTAAGTGAAGGGTGTCCCCTGGCATTGAACTGTGCAGCAACAAACCTGGACACAATCCCGTAACTCTAGTAATTACTACTTCCATGTATCATTCTCAAGCCACCAGCCCAAATTTGGTGATTATTCCCATATATACATACACACACACACACACACACACGCACACACACACACACACACACACACACATATATATATATATATATATATAAAACTTTATTTATTTTGAGAGAGAGAGTGGAGGAGGGACAGAGAGATAGTCAGGAAGATAGGATTGCAAGCAGCCTCCCTGACCCAGGGCTTGGGCCCACGAACAGTGAGACCATGACCTGAGTTGGATGCTTAACCCATTGAGCCACTTAGGGGCCCCTCCTGTTTTGATACTTTTATTATATATATATCTATTTGTATAGGTTTCCTGTGCTTTGGACTTTACATGAACACTTTCATTCTCATGAATCATTCTGTAACTTGCTTCTTATAAACTCAACATTATAGGGTGCCTGGGTGCCTCAGTCAGTTAAGTGTCCAACTTGGGCTCAGGTCATGATCTCACGGTTGGTGGGTTCAAGGGCCACATAGGCATCTGTGCTGACAGCACGGAGCCTGCCTGGGATTCTCTCTCTCCTATTCTCTCTGACCCTCCCCCACCCACCTCTCAAAATAAATAATCAAAAACTTTAAAAAAATAAAATAAACTCAACATTATACTTGTAGGAGATATTCCTATCGAATCCTGTAGCTTCATTCATTTTAACTTTGAATAGCATTTTATTATATGAATAATCAATTTATCCATTTTCCTTTTCTTAAACTGTTTATTTATTTTCGAGAGAGAGAGAGACAGCATGAGCAGGGGAGAGGCAGAGAGAGAGAGAGGGAGTCATAGAATCTGAAGCAGGTTTCAGGCTCTGAGCTGTCAGGACAGAGCCCGATGTGGGGCTAGAACTCACCAACTTCGAGATTATGACCTGAGCCGAAGTCGGTCGCCCAACTGACTGAACAACCCACGAACCCGTATCCATTCTCCTTTTGACAGAGTTGTTTGTTTTTTTTTCCTCCACCTTTTTTTTTTTTTGGATGAGAACATTGTAAGTATTCAATAAATGTTAGCTATTATTACATGTCTTGTTTTTCATTCAGTACACCAGTGAGCAATATCTACCCAATGTTCCTTTTTGTGTCTCCTTCTGTAAATCAGTATCTAAATACCTAGAAGCTACATTTATCAGCCTTCCTTATAGCAAGAGATCCACATATGATTTAGATTTGGCTAATCAAAGGGAGTCATGAATGGTTTTCAGCATGGAAGTGAGATAGACACTAAATGCCTGTCATTTATGCTGCTGCTGTTCACTCGCATGGTCATAGAGGTATTGGATTTTTATAGACAGAGATGGCAGGGGTCCTAGTGTATAGTCATTTTGTGAGGTTTCAGAGACAGGGCACAGTGCATCCATTCTGTCAGTGTGAATCATTACAGACCTGCTGTGGGTCTGGAACTGGCAGCAAGGGATTCCTGATGACACGATAGTTTCCTGTTTGTGGCAGTTTCCTGCTCAAGGTAGTGGGTGGTTTGGTTCTATGGCTGGCAGCTTCCTGATCAGAAAATAGCTGGCCTCAGTAATCTGCTCTGTAGTGAGACTTTGGACGTCATACCCGAAAGCTCAACCAAGAGTCTGTTCATCTTACTAATAATTCCATCCACTACCCTATCATTAGAGATGGATTTGCCGTGAAGCTTAAGCTTCAGAGATCCTCACTGCACAGGGGCCCTTGGCTGGCTGGTAGGTGTTTTTATAAAAATTGCAAAAGTAAGATACTTCAACTACTCTAAATCAAGGCTATTATCTCTTCCCTCTCAAACTTCCCCTCAGTTACATTTGTTTCTAGAGCTGATGGAATGGCCTTAGGCATTTTTGAGATCCAATTAAGAAGAAATTGAGGTGGGCATATATTTAGATTGGGTTAAAAGACGTACCTTTGTAACAGGAGGGGACAGATCCGGAGATCATACTGAGGTCTGGAAGTGTCCTACTGATCTTATTATCACCATAATAAGAGTGAGTAGCAAAGGAGTAAGTTTAAAACCGACAGAGCCAGAAGCTAATTTGTAGCAAACTTCCAAATCCTATAGTTTATACAGGAAAGAGATTTGACAGTGGTTTTCCCAGTTGTGACAATAATTCTAAAAACTTATGGCATTATCAATAATGAGTTGTAAGGATGAAAGAAATTTTCTTTTTTAAAAAAATTTTAATGTTTATTTATTTTTGAGAGAGAGAGTCGGAGTGTGAGTGGGGGAGGGGCAGAGAGAGAGGGTGACACAGAATCTGAAACAGGCTCTAGGCTTTAAGCTGTCAGCACAGAGCCCAACACAGGGCTCAAACCCACGAACCGTGAGATCATGACCTGAGCTGAAGTCGGACACTTAACTGACTGAGCCACCCAGGCACCCCAATAAAAGACATTTTCTAAACTATCGATAATAAAACAAAATTACAGTTACAACAAAGGAAGGACTAAGTTATCTTCTTATTCTCTATATAAAAGTGACACTACAAAATTATTATTAAATAAAGAGGCAATCAAAGCATGTATAAGGCAAAAAAATGTAGAAAAAATACATTAAGTATTTGATTGATAAAAATATTATACTACTTTACTGGATTTTGTGATCTTTGTGGTAAATGTCAGCTTTTACAATTTTACAATTCATAATTTGTTGCAATTTCTTTTCTCATTATGAATAAATTTTGAATTTCATACCAAATCTTGTATTTGTGATGCTGTATTTTTTTTTCCTAAAAAAGCTGCCAAGTTTTGTATGAAACTCATGTCTCCCAAACAACTAGATTCTTCTCTGTCAGTAATAAATCAGTTGCTTAAATTACTTACAGTGGATTCTGTCCTCTGCAATAGAATTCTGAAAGATTAGGTAATTAGTATCAGGTATGGCAGCACGCAACAGAATTTCTAAGAAATGGACTGCTGGAGTTGGTTATCTCACCTGCATGGCTTTGAAAGCTATGATAATCCCCTTGGCAATAGATGATAAATTAGGCTTGCCAAGAATGAAATACCTATTAAAGGGAAGGCTTGGCAGGACAGGTGGCTGCTGCACAGCCCCTTAGGTGAGAATGAGAAATAAACAAAATGTGGGGTGGGTTGACTAATTCTAACTGCATTCAAGAGTTAAGGAGGAAGCAGAGGAGGAGAAGGACAAGCTCCATATTTTAAATTCTTAACTCAGTGCACCAAGGATCAGAGAACTCTTACAAGGGCCCTAAAAAAATGGTTCTCCAACTGTGACATGGATAAGCATCCCTGAAAGGCTTGTTGAAGTACAGACTGCTGGATCCAAACCCTTAGAGTTTCTGATTCAGTTGATTTAAGGCAGAGCCTGAGGATGCCCGTTTTTGACAAGTTTTAAAGTGATGATAATACTTTTGGTCCAGGAACCAGTCCGAGAACAACTGCCTTAAATGAACTCCTTACCTCTTGTACCTGCAGGACAGATGTAACTAAAAATCAGATGAGACGGGTTGCTAAAATACAACTTAGGTTAAATTCAGCCTCATTTGGCCTCTTATATAAAAACACATTAATTAGGAAACAGTGGTACACGGTGAATTGGAATGGAACATTTGAATGGATTTAGATGTCTGAGTATCTGAACATACAAGCCCCACTGAACTTTCCAGTCTAGCAAGTTACCCCCCCACCTCTGTCAGATAAATCTGCCATGCTTAAAGACCAAATGTGACTGCATCTACCATAATTACCTTGCAAGAAATGCTAATTCTTCTTATGGTCCACCCTTCTAGTCCTTATCACTCCAGTCAAAGAGTCACATCCTATGTATGTACAAAGTATGACTAAGGAAGAGAAACCTTAGATAACAAAATAGTGTGGAGATTTTGTTAAATTGTATTAATAAAAGTCTAGAGAATTGTGGGAATGAATTCTGAGAATGATCATTCAAGCTAAATTTATCAACAGGGATGTATTTACTAGAGAATCTGGATTCAGTATTATAGTTCACAGTTGGGAGTAACCTAAAGTGTTTGCTCAATTATTTAACTGAACCTGAACTCAATGGTAGCCTTAACTAAAGTATTGGTAGCCTAACTAAAGTTAGGCACTAAGAATTCCTTGATACAAGGCAGAGACTTTGGAGAAAGGAAAGTTGGGGAAAATTTAACATGAATGACTAACTTACCCACACATTACCTGTGAGACTTCAAAGGATTCAGAGGACCCTCTCTTTACCAAAACATTGAAGATCACTGTAGTGTCATTCTTTTGCAGACGAGAGATCAAGGTAGTAGATGTTTCCCTAGAAATAGAATCGTGAGTTAAATAAGGATAAGGCCATCTCAGAGTAGCAGAAACCATGTGGCAGTAAGTAATGATCTGAGATTAAAGAATAGATCTATTCAATAGAAAGCAGGGCTCCAGTGACAGTCAGAATGGTTTTATCTATTCTATGTATCTCCCACGAAAACAAAAACCAAAACAAAAAAACTTTTTTGGCTGATAAATGGAGGCTTCACCTAAGTGAAAATTATAGAAAATCAATGTTTCTAACCCAGTTCCCAGATCTAAGCACAAGAACCCCATGACTGAAGAAACCAGGAATACCTAAGGAAGAAATCCAAGACGGTGCCCCAAGTCCATCCTATAAATATTGAACCTAGCCTTTCTGTTGACATTTACTGGTATAATTGTACCCTGGAAAAAGGGAACTACTCATTTCTTAAGGAATTATTGCATGCTGGCTCTGCATAAATGCTATTTTCTGGGGCCCTATACTGCCACTGTGGTTAACTATTAAGAAGGGGACTTATTAGCGTCAAGTGATAAATGGAATTTTGATTCAAGTCCATCTCACAATGGACCCAGCATGTTCTTGAAGACATCCTATAGTTATTTTCCTATTCCTGTAGGCAGACTTAAAAAAAATGACAATACTGGGTGCCTGGCTGGCTCGTCAGAAGAGCATATGACTCTTGATCTTAGAGTTGTGAGTTCAAGCCCCACTTTGGGTGTAGAGATTACTTAAATAAATAAAACTTAAAAAGAAAAAGAAAAAGAATAAAATGACAACTAGAAGAACTCTCACAATAGCTTCCTGACCTGTGTGATGTATTATATATGTAGGAAAGTCAAGCAAAGCTTCTGGAATTACTGCTCCTTTCCACGATAGGAAACAAAAGGTAATACCAAATCTCTAGGAGGAATCACAGAAATTAATGCTACCATCAAAGATTTGAAAGATATAAGAATGGTGATTCTTATCACATCCCCCTTTAACTCTCTTATTTAGGTTGTGCAAAAGACATTCTTAAAAAAATAATAGTGGATTATCCCAAACTGGCTTAGTCTGCTTGAGCTGCTATATCAAAATACTATAGACTGGATGGCTTAACAATAGACATTTATTTCTCACAGTTCTGGAGGTTGGGAATTCCAAGATCAAGGTGACCATGGATTCAGGGTCTCGTGAGAGCCCTCTTCCTGGTTTATCGAGGGCTGCCTTGTTGCTGGATCCTCACATTAGGGACCTCTAGTCTCCTCCTCTTCTTACAAGGGCACTGATCCCATTATGAGGCTCTACCTTCATGACCTCATCTAAACCTAACTAACTCCCCAAAGACCCACTTCTTAATACCATCACATTGGGGGTTAGTGTTTCAACACATAAATATTGGGGGGTTACATTCAGTTCATAAGGCAAGCTTAATTTAGAAATGACTCTGATAAACACCTGATTAGCAGCTATAGATCTAGCAACTCTTTATCCCTATCCCAGTAAACAGAAAACAACAGAAGCCCTTCAATTGCACATGGCAGGGATAGGTATGTACCATTACCATCTTGCCTCAAGGCTAATTAACTCTCCAGGTCTAGTCACAGAATCCTTTATCATCTTACTTTCCCCAGGAGGTCATCCTGGTGATTACATGGATGACATCAGACTGATAAGACCTGATGAACAAGGGATGACAGTTACCCTGAATATCTTCGTAAGACAGATGTATGCTAGAAGATAAGATGTACATAGAAGATAAACCTCATAAAAATTCAAAGTTCTGACAACTTAGTTCATATGTCACTGGATGTCAAGATAGAATTGTAACTGAAATAAAGAAGGAATGAATAATTCCCAGAATTACATGCAAAGATTGATGGGACTTCAGTTTTCCCCCATTAGGGGAAGATGAGTGAGTTTTATTTGTATGAGTGATAGAAAAAATGAGTTAAGCTTTTGTTTTCTGTTGTTTGGAAATCTAAGTCAAGGAAGAAGGGCATTTTTGTGTGTTGAATAACCACAGAGGTGCAATGTAGTATATTGCAGATTGAGATTCACACATGCAGACACTAGACAGATAAAAACAATTCCCCTTCTCCTCTACAACTAGGTTCGGGAAGTGATTTCTATTCTGCCAATCAGATGAACTCTAGATTTGGGAGGGAGAAGTGAGGCACAGCCCGCATTTCTGCTGTGTCTGTCCTCTCTACTGGCAAGTGTGATCACGGACTATGTGTTGGCCGAGTCCCAGTGGCTAGTCATGAGCTTTGCAGGTGTCAAGAGCCAGAGCAAGTTATCTGTTTTGGTGATGTGGATCATCACAGGCATGGCATTGATCTGAACCCAGTAGTAACAGCAGCAGCTTTCTGATTATGACAGTTACCTCCTGTGACAACTTACTGACCCTGATAGCAGCAATCTGGTTTTGGAACCAGCAGCTTCCTGATCACAGAGGAGCAGCAGCTCCTTTGTTGACCAGGTTGTGATCTTGGGGAGTCATTCCTGAAACCACAACCTAGAGTTTTCAGCCATTTCAATAATTATAAAGCCATTAATCTACTTCTAATAAATGCCATCTTACTTAATTAGCTAGAACAGACTCTGTACCTCGAAGATAAACCCAGACTGATGCAGAGCATATATGTGAAAGTTACCCAGGAGTGTAATTGTTGGGTCATGATATACATACATTTTTAGATTTACTAAACATTGCCTAAACAGTCTACAAATTTCTGTGCCAATTTACATTCCCATAAAAAATTCCACCAAAATTTGGGATTGTGACATTTTTAATTTTTGCTATATGGATGGGTACAAAAAAGGGATCTTAGTTCAATCTGCAATTCCCCAATTAAAGATTTTTCATACATTGATTGGTAATTCAGTTTTCTCTTTTAATGAATTGTCTGGTAGGTAATATGGTTTGTTCATTTTTCTGTTAACTTGCTTATCTGTATTGATTTATGAATTCTTCATATATGATGTGCACTGTATCATTGCAATTGCAACTATCTTCTGGCTAGTGGCATGTCCTTTCATTTTACTAATGTTATTTTTGCCATACAAAAAATTTTCACATTAATGTATTAAATACATCGAGTTTTCCTTTCATTGTCCATGCTTTCTCTGCCTTATATGACATAAAGATATTTTCTTATGTCTTCTTTTAGGTTTTGAACTTTTTCATTTTTACGTCTGTAATAAAACTGGAATTTATCTTTTTAGCTATGAGACAGAAGTCTGATTTTATGTTTTACATATGGATAACCAATTATTTCAGAACTGTTAAGTGGTTCATCCTTACCCCACTAATTGTAATGCTACCTCTGTCCTATCCCAAGGTTCTACATATGCACATGTCTTTTTCTGGGTCCTTTAGTTAGTTTCATTGCTTATTTTTCTAAACTTGCAGCAGTACCACATTGACTTAATTTTTATAAGCCTTGACATCTAGTAGGGTAAGCCTCACAGCATTGTTAAAAATTGTTTTAGCTATTCTGGGAAGGCAAGAAGCTATAGTATAGTTATGGACTACAAGAAATAAAGTCAGCCAATACAGAAAGATTAGGGTATATCATGTGGCTCACATTTTTAAACAGATAAAATACTGCATTCTGGACTCTATTAACATGCTTTTCCTGAACTGAATTTATTGTTTTAAGTTTTTGACCTTCAACTGCAATAACCTTCTGTTCACACTGGTTAACAAAGCAATAATTACACATAATTCATCAAGTAGATCAGTGGATCCTAGAACCCATTTTTTAAACTTGTGTTTTAATGACCATAATATTCAGCCACAGATAAGAAACTGTATTACAAAATGATGTTTTCAATCTGTTTATCTCTGGGTCTACTAATTTCCTTCAGTACTGAAAAGAAGTGTACATGTATGTATTTGTGTATATCCAGTTCATCTTTCAATTTGCCTTTCCCCCAGGTAACCTATTTTGAGAGTGTTTTTCACATAAGTTTAAGAGTGATCCCCCTTTATACAAAGCACTCCATAAAACTGACTCATTTATTTCTCACAGCATGCATATGAAGCAGTGTATAATAAGAAATATATTCTAGGGAAGGAAAATGGTGGTGGAGTAGGAGGACCCTAGGCTTGCCTCGTCCCATGAACACAACTAGATAATTATCAAATCATCCTAAATACCCCAGAAATCAGTCTGAAGACTGGCAGAACAAACCCCCCAACTAAAAGTAGAGAAGAAGCCATATCGAAGAAAGTAGGAAGTGTGGAGATGAGGCTTGGGAGATAAATGGATCATAGCCACTGCAGTGGGGAGGGAGCCATGGTCACAGCCAAGGATGAGAGACAGACTGACATACAGGGTAGTGCACAAGTGAAATGAATCCCCACAGCAATTGTCCTGGAAAGCAAAAAGGCCTGAATTTCTTGAGTTCTTGCAAGCAGCAGGCCTTAAAGCCTGGAGTTTTGAGGGTCAGCATGCTTGGCTCTGGGAGGACTCAGAGAGCACTGTGGTTACTCTTGGAGAAAATGCAGGGCAAACACCCAGCAGACATACAGCATGGAAACAGCGATCTGAGGAGTGCTGGGACACACAGTGGGGAGGCTATTTGCTCTTCTTGGAGTGTGTCCCAGAGAGACAATGTTCACAGAGAGACTCTTATAGGAACAAAGGAACTGGCCAGTGCCATTTCCCTCCCCTACCCATCAGCATAAACACAGAGCCACCTACATAAATAAGCACAGCATCAACACTTGCTACCTAACTTGGTTACACTGAGTGCCACCCCCAGCCTCTCCTGTGCTCTGGTAGAACTGCTGTTCCCAGTCATGCTTGCTTAGGTCTCAGTATGACAAGTCCCCTCTTTTAGAATACTGGCCCAAACTCCTGCTAACACCATGTCTCCCAACCAAGGGGTTTTGCAAGGCCTCAGTTCTGGTGGAAGTGGCAATGGGTCTCATTTCATGGGCAGAACAGAGCACACATAGTTAAAATGAGCCACATTCAGTATAGAGACCAAACACTGCTCACAACAGTCAAAGAGAGCTTCTGCAGACTACTGGCCCAAAGGATAAAGTGGTCAGGATGCAACAGCAGAGTGCACGTGGCACACATTGAAAACATTCCCAGAAGCACAAGACCCTGAGGAACAGGGAACACTACACTTCAGGGCACTACAGAATCTCTCCTTCATAAAGCCATTACCCTCAAGAACAGGAGATGTAGCTGACTTTCCTAACACAGAGAAAAAGGACAGAGACTTAAACAAAATGAGAAGACAGAAAAATTTGTCCTAAATGAAAGAATAGGACAAGGCCATGGCCAGAGATCTAAGTCAAGCAGACAAAAGTAAAATGCCTGATGGAGAATTTAAAGCAATGATCATAAGGATACTCACTGGATTTGAAAAAAGAGTGGAGGACATCAGTGAGACCGTTAACACAGAAACAAGAAATAATATAGCAGAGATAAAGGGCTTAATAAATGAAATGAGAAACATGCTTGATGGAATGAACAGCAGGATGGAAGAAGCAGAGGAACAAATCAATGAGATAGAAGACAGAGTAATGGAAAGTAATCAAGCTGAACAAAAGAGAGAAAAAAGAATTATTCAAAATAAGACTAAACTTAGGGAACTCAGTGATTCCATCAAACATAACAACATTCATATTATAGGAGTCCCAGAAGAAGAAGAGAGAAAAAAGGGGGCGGAGAATTTACTTGAGGAAATATAGCTGAAAACTTCCTTAATCTGGTGAAGGAAACAGATATCCAAATCCAGAAGGCACAGAGAATCCCCAAGAAAACCAACAAAAGCAGATCCACACCAAGACATATTGTACATATGTCACTAAAATGGCAAAATATAGTGATAAAAAAATATTAAAAGCAGCAAGACAAAAGAGGAAATATACAAAGGAAACCCCATAAGGCTATCAGCAGATTTTTCAGTGGAAACTTTCCGAGACAGAGTGAGTGGCAGGATTTACTCAAAATGCTGAATGGGAAAAAACTGCAGCCAAGAATATTCTATCCAGCAAGGCTATTATTCATAATAGGAGAGATAAGAAGATTGCCAGACAAACAAAAACTAAAGGAGCTCATGACCACTGAATCAGCCCTGCAAGAAATATTAAGAGGGACTCTTTGAGTGGAAAGGAAAGGTCAAAAACAACAGTATGAAGGTAGGAAGCACAAAAGCAGTAAAAATTAATATTTCTGTAAAAAAATCAGTCAAGGATTTCCTAAGATAAAAATATGTAAAATATGATACCATATACCTAAAATGTGGAGGAAGAGAGGAGTAAAGAATGGGTTCAAACTTAAACAACTATCAACTTAATGTAGATTGCTATATGCAGAAATGTTATATACTACTGTAATGGTAACGACAAAACAAAAACCACTAAAAAATATGCAAAGAATAAAAAGAAAGAAGTTGGGGCACCTGGGTGGCTTAATTGGTTCAGTGTCTGACTGTTGATTTCAGCTCAAGTCATGATCTCATGGTCATGAGATCGAGCCCTATATCAGGCTCTGTGCTGAATGTGGAGCCTGCTTGGGATTCTCTCTCTCCCTCTTCCTTTTCCCTGCCCCTGCTCACCACTTTCTCTCTCAAATAAATAAATAAATTTTTAAAAATAAAAAGAAGTCAAAATATATCACTAAAGAAAACCAGCAAATCATGAAAGAAAGACAAGAAATGATTAGAGAAAATCTTCAGAAACAACCACAAAACAAGTACTAACATGGTAATAAATACATATCTATTAATAATTACTTTGAAAGTAAATGGACTACACACTCTGATCAAAAGACACACGGTGACAGAATGGATAAAAAATAAGACCCATCTATATACTGCCTACAAGAAGACCCATTAAAACATTTTTTTAACGTTTATTTATTTTTGAAAGAGAGAGAGAGAGTGGGAGGAGGGGCAGAGAGAGAGGGAGACACAGAATCCAAAGCAGGCTCCAGGCTCTGAGCTGTCAGCACAGAGCCTAATGCGGGACTTGAACTCACAAAGCGCAAGATCATGACCTGAGCTGAAGTAAGATTCTTAACTGACTGAGCCACCCAGACACCCCAGAGACCCATTTTAGACCTAAAGACACCTGCAGATGGAAAGTAAGAGGATGGAGAAACATTTATTATGCAAATGGATGTCAAAAGAAAGCTAGAGTGGCAATACCTACATTGGACAAAATATACTTTAAATGTAAAATGTAACAAGATACAAAGAAGGACACAATATAATAATAGAGGTGACAATCCAACAAGAAGATATAATTGTAAACATTAACACATCCAACATGAAGGCACTCAAATACATAAAACAGTTCATAATAAACATAAAGGAACTAATTAATAATAATACAATGATAGTAGGAGACTATAATGCCTCACTTACACCAATGGACAAATCATCTAAACAGAAAATCAAGAAGGAAACAATGGCGTTGAATGACACTCTGGACTAGATGGATTTAACAGATATAGTCAGAACATTCCACCCTAAAACAGCAGAACACACATTCTTTTCAAGTGTATTGGCACATATGGAACATTCTCCAGAATAGATCACATATTAGGCCACAAAATAAGCCTCGACAAATTCAAAAAGATCGAAGTCATTCCATGCATCTTTTTTGACCACAGTGCTATATGAAACTAGAAGTCAACCACAAGAAAAAATCTAGAAGGACCACAAATACATGGAAGTTAAATAACCTTCTACTAAACAATGAATGTGTCAACCAGGAAATAAAAGAGGACATTAAAAAGTACATAGAAACAGATGAAAATGAAAATAAAAATACAATGATTCAAAACCTTTGGGATGCAGCAAAAGCAGTTCTATGAGGTAAGTCTGTAGCAATACAGGCTTACCTCATGAAGCAAGAAAAATCTCATATAAACAACCTAAGCTTACACTTAAAGGAGCTACAAAAAGAACAATAAAAACAACAATAACAAAAACCCTAAAACCAGCAGAAAGAAGGACATAATAAAGATTCGAGCAGAAATAAATGATATAGAAACTAAAAAAATAAATAGAACAAATCAATGAAACCAGGGGCTGGTTCTTTGAAAAAAAATCCATAAAATTGATAAACCTCTAGCCAGATTTAACAAGAAAAAAATAGAAAGGACCCAAATAACCCAAATCAACAAAGAGGAGAAATAACAACCAACACCACAGGAATACAAACAATTATAAAAGAATATTATGAGGGGCGCCTGGGTGGCTCAGTTGGTTAAGTGTCTGACTTCGGCTAAGGTCATGACCTCACGGTTCAAGGCTTTGAGCCCTACAACAGGCTTTGTGCTGACAGCTCTGATCCTGGAGCCTGTTTTAGATTCTGTGTCTCCCCCTCTCCCCACACTCCCCCTCCCTACTCGCACTCTGTCTCAATCTCTCTCTCTCAAAAATAAGTAAACATTAAAAAATATAAAGAAAAAAGAATATTATGAAAAACCATATGCCAACAAATTGGATAACCTGGAAGAAATGGATTAATTCCTAGAAACATACAAACATTCAAAACTGAAACAGAAAGAAACAGAAAATTTGAGCAGACTGATAACCAGCAAATAAATTGAATTGGTAATCAAAAAACTCCTAACAAACAAAATTCCAGGACCAGATGGTTTCACAGGCAAATTCTACCAAACATTTAAGAAGAGTTAATACCTATTCTTCTTAAACTATTCCAGAAAATATAAAAACAAGGAAAACTTCCAAATTTATTCCATGAGGTCAGCATTACCCTGATACAAAACCAGATAAAGACACAATAAAATAAGAGAACTACAGGCCAATATTTCTGATGAACATAGATGCAAAAATATTCAACAAAATACTAGCAAACTGAATCCAACAATACATTTTTTTTTTAATTTTTTTTAACGTTTATTTATTTTTGAGACAGAGACAGAGCATGAACGGGGGAGGGGCAGAGAGAGAGGGAGACACAGAATCGGAAGCAGACTCCAGGCTCTGAGCCATCAGCCCAGAGCCTGACACGGGGCTCGAACTCACAGACCACGAGATCGTGACCTGCGCTGAAGTCGGACGCTTAACCGACTGAGCCACCCAGGTGCCCCCCAACAATACATTTTAAAAAATCAATCACCACAATCAAGTGGGATCTATTCCTGAGTTGCAAGGAATAAATGGCCCAATAGTTACAAATCAATCAACATGATACATCATATCAAAAGGATAAGAATCATATGATCATTTCAATAGACAAAGAAAAAGTATTTGACAAAGTACAATATTCATTCGTGATAAAAACCTTCAACAAGGTAGATTTAGAGGGAACATACCTCAGCATAATAACAGTCATATATGAAAAACCTGTAGCTAACATCATTCTTAATGGGGAAAAACTGAGAGCCATTCTCCTAAGGTCAGGAATAAGACACGGATGTCCACTCTCACCACTTATTCAACATAGTACTGGAAATCCTAGCCACAGTAAACAGACAACAAAAAGAAATAAAAGGCATCTAAACTGGCAAGGAAGAAAGCAAACTTTCAGTATTTGCAGATAACATGATACTCTATATAGAAAGACTCTACCAAAAACAACAACAACAAAAAAAACCTACTAGCACTGATCAACAAATTTAGTAAAGTCACAGGATACAAAATCAATATACAGAAATCTGTTGCATTTCTATACACCAGTAATGAAGCATCAGAAAGAGAAATTAAGAAAACCATCCCATTTACAATTGTACCAAAACTAATAAGATACCTGGAATAAACCTAACCAAAGAGGTAAAAAATCTATACTCTGAAAACTATAAAACACTGATGAAAGAAATTGCAGATGACACAAAGAAATGGAAAGATATTCCATGCTCACAGACTGGAAGAAAAAATATTGTGGGGCACCTGGGTGGCTGAGTCAGTTAAGCAAACATCCGACTTCAGCTCAGGTCATGATCTTGCAGTCTGTGAGTTCATGAGCCTGGAACCTGCTTCAGATTCTGTGTCTCCCTCTCTCTCTACCCCTCCCCTGCTCATGCCTCTGTCTCTTTCTCTTTCTCTCAAAAGTAAATAAACATTAAAAACAATTTCTTAAAGAAAAAATATGGTTATAATGTCTATACCACCCAAAGCAATCTACACATTTAATGTAATCCCTTTCAAAATACCAACAGCATTTTTCACAGAACTAGAACAAAGAATCCTAAAAACTGTGTGGAACCACAAAAGATCCTGAATAGCCAAGGTGAACTTGAAAAAGAGAAACAAAACTGGAGGCATTATAATTTTGTACTTCAAGTTACATTATAAAGCTGTAGTAATCAAAATAGTATGGTCCTGGCACAAAAATAGACACATAGGTCAATAGAACAGAATAGACAATCCAGACACAAACCCAAAATTATATATGGTCAATTGACAAGGCAGGAAAGAATATCCAAATGAAAAGACAGTCTCTTCAACAAATGGTGCTGGGAAAACTGGACAGCAGCACACTGCACCACTTTCTTACACCATACACAAAAATAAATTCAAAATAGATTAAAGACCTAAATATAAGACCAGAAACCATAAAATTTACAATTTTACAAAGAGAGCACAGACAGTGATTTCTCTGACATGGACCATAGCGACTTTTTTCTATATAGGTCCCCTGAGCAAAAGGAAATAAAAGCAAGAATAAACTATTGGGACTACATCAAAACAAAAGTTTTGCACAGTGAAGGAAACAATCAACAAAACTAAAAGGAAACCTTACTGAATGGAAGAGGATATTGGCAAATGACATATCTGATAAAGGGTTAGTATACAAAATACATAAAGAACTGATACAACTCAGCACCCAAAAAACAAAAACCCAATTAAAAATGGATCAAAGACATGAACAGACATTCTCCAAATACATACATATGGCCAATAGACATATGAGAAGTTGCTTATCATCATTTATCATCAGGAGTATGAAAATCAAAACTACAATAAGGGGCACCTGGGTGGCTCAGTCTGTTAAGTGCCCGACTTCAGCTCAGGTCATGATCTTGTGGTTCATGAGTTTGAGCCCAACATCAGGCTCTCTGCTGTCAGAACAGAGCCCACTTCTGATCCAGGGTCTCCCTCTCTCTGACCGGTCCCCACGATCTCTCTCTCTCTCTCAAAAATAAATAAACACTAAAAAAAAAAAAAAAAACTACAATGAGATATCATCTCACATTGGTCAGAATGCCTAAAACCAAACCACAATAAACAACAGGTATTGGTGATGATGTAGAGAAAAAGGAGCCCTCTTGCACTGTTGGTGGGATGCAAACTGGTACAGCCACTCTGGAAATGGTATAGAGATTCCTCAAAAGTTAAAAATTGGGAGCGCCTAGGTGGTTCAGTTGGTTGAGCGTCCAACTTCAGCTCAGGTCATGATCTCAGTTTGTGAGTTCGAGCCCCACGTCAGGTTCTCTGTGGTCAGCACAGAGCCCACTTCAGATTCTCTGTCTCCTCTGTCCCTCTCTCTCTCTGCCTCTCTCCTTCTTTCTCTCCCACTCTCTCTCTCTCTCAAAAATAAATTAAAAAAAAAAACTTAAAAAAAAAAAAGTTAAAAATTGAACCACCCTATATAATCCAGCAATTGCACTGCTAGGTATTTACCCAAAGAATACAAAAATACTAATTTAAAGGGATACATGCCCCCTAACAGTATTATTTACAATAACCAAGATATGGAAGCAGCCAAATTATCCATTAACTAATGAATGCATAAAGAAGATATGATATACATAAGATTGAAGATATGAAGATAAAACACACACACACACACACACACACACACACACACACACACTGGAATATTATTCAGCCATAAAAAAGAACGAAATCTTGCCATTTGCAATGACATGAATAGAGGTAGAGAGTATAATGCTACGTGAAATAAGTCAGATAAAGGCAAATACCATATGATTTCACTCACATGTGGAATTTAATAAACAACAACAACAACAAAAAATAAGCAAAGGGGAAAGAGAGAGAAAAACCAAGAAATAGGCTCTTAACAATAGAGAACAAACTGATGATGGTTACCAGAGGGGAGGTGAGTGGGGGGATGGGTGAAATAGGTGAGAGGGATTAAGGAGTACATTTGTGATAAGCATGGAGAGGTTAAAATAAAAACTTGGGGTGCCTGGCTGGCTCAGTCAGAAGAGCATGCAACTCTTGATCTCAGGGTCATGAGTTCAAGCCCCACGTTGGGTGCAGAGATTACTTAAATAAATAATAAAAAAAAACTGTTTAAAATTAAAACTTTTAAAAAAAAAGAAATATAGATACAGTCTTCTTCTCCAGTTCCTGTTACAGAACTGCTAAAATTTTTGTAATTTCCTGAGTACTACAGGTAATAAGAGCATCCTTTGTTATATTTGGTTTTTGTATATAATTCGTTAAAACCCTTGCAATTTCCTAAGAGATTGAAGTGTTTTTTGTTATCCATAAGTAATTTTAATCACATTTGACTTATACTGATGAGTTAGGGTGGAGTCCCAAATAGCCTCATGATAGGGCTGGTCACCAGAAAGACCAAGTGCTTAGAGGGTTGGAAATTTCAGCTCCAGCCACTGACCTTCAGAAAGAGGGTTAGGCTAGGGACTTGAATAATAAAGTTCTACAAAAACTTTTGAAAGATGAGATTTGCTGAGCTTCCAGGTTGGTGAATGCCTCCATGTGCTGGGAGAATAACACACCCAAGTCCAGAGGGACAGAAGTTCCTATGTTTCCTAGGGTTTTGTATGTCATCCTAGTAAAATATCAAACCTGAGAAGGGTGTTTTGGGAACCTCTGTTTGTAGCCAAATCTGACAGAAGTTGTGGGTAACCTGGGGACTCATCATGTTTTATTGGTATCTGAAGTGGGGCAGTTTTGTGGGACTGAGCCCTCAATGTATGACATTTGGTCTAACTCCAAGCAGTTAGTGTCATAATCGAGTTAACTTGTAGGATAACCAGTTCATGTCTAACAGAGAAGTGAATTGTACCATTGTGGGGAAAAAAATATTCACACATCTGGTATCAGAAGTGTTCTGCGTGAGACTGTAGAGAAACCATTTTTTCCCAGAAGTAAATCCTATTGTACCATGCCCATTACACAGAACAGGAAAACAAGACACAGAGCAATTAAGTAAAAGTAAACAGGCCAGGCCCTCCCAATTAATAAATATTATTACTGAGGCTTGAACCTAGGCTTCATCACTCTCCCTTGTAACCTCTTCAACTCCACTCCCTCTCATTAAACCAGTAAGAAATTATATTATTAACACAGCTTTATAGCTACAACCAAAGACCCGTACTTCCAAAGGAGAAGGACAAGGGGCTCTGAAAATAGGTAACAAGAGAACACAACCTAATCTGGAGGGGTGGGCAGGTAGTTAGGAAAGGTTGCAATGAAGAAGAAATATGTAAAATGAAATCTGAAAGATAGGCAGGATTTAGTCTTGTGAAAGGTGTTTTTCCTTTTCTGACAAGGGGATGGGGGAGAATGCAAGAGTACAGGGGTGCCTTTGAAGAAGCCAGTGCAGCTGGAATTCAGACAGAGGCAGAGTGTGGTGTGACCTCAAACTGGAGCCATGGCCTGGTGGCCCAGGTCAGATAAGTGCCTCGGCAAGAAGTGTGGACTTGATCCTTCACCTCCAAAGGATTTCAAGCCAGAAGTAGCATGAACAATTTATGGTTTTAAAAACAATGTTTGAATACATTAAAGAAGGCACAATGCTAGAATTTCATTAATAAAAGGAAAAATTTATGGAAATATTTCCACAAATAATTACCTTTATTACAATTTTTCTGAAATGCTATAAATTCATCATCAAAACTTAAATTTAGCATGGAACCAAAATAACAGACACCAAAGAGCACAGACTTTGGAGAATTCATATCATACTTACATTGCAACTGTTCGAACTACTCACTGCGTGATTCAAAGCAAGTTATGTCATTGTTATGTGTCTCAACTTCCTCATCAGTGAAATGGGAATTAGATTTACTTATGGACTTTTATTACCACTGATGGGGTTTTGTAGTGACGGGCATCCAGAGCCGATGGCCAAGAAAGAATTCTTGAGACGTCTTTGGTGCAAAAGGGTGATTTTTATTAAAACAAGGGAACAGGACTCATGGGCAGGAAGAGCTGCCCTGGGGTTGTAAAGAGTGATTGGTTATATACTGTGGAGCTGGGGGAGATAAAGTCAAGAGGAGTTTCTTAAAGGGATTTGCAAATGCCAAAGAAAACTCACAGATCACTGGAGGCCTAAGGATTGTCAAACTAAGGTTGTTTTTCCCTCTAGCAAAGCATTATCATTAAGATAGTAGGGAGTTCCTAGAGATTAGGCTGTTGATAAGATTGCCTTTTTCTTGTAATTTTACTAAGATATTTGCAAACTGATGGAGACTCTATCAGTTAACCATTTATTTTCTTTCCTTTCCTTTGTTCTTGGGTAGCCAGGAGTACCTGAGGAATGTCACACATATCCCACCTGGGGGTTGGCAGTTGTGCCAGCGTGTGTGTGCTTGGCCCTCAGCTTGCCTTATACTTTGTCATCACCACCACTTATCTATCAGCAGGAGCCCTCTAAAACTTAGAAATCTGGTTGAATTCAGCCCAACTCTCCAGCCCATGATGATTAAAAGCCCTTTCTACAACTTCCTGTAACTTCCAGTGGCTCAGTGCATTAATCATCTCCATTTCTATATATCTGCACCCACCAGCTTCCTCAGCATATCAATCTGAAGGGAAGGCTGGCACCTTCAAGATGTCACCAAGTTTCTGGACCCAGATATTGCATAAATTGCACAAATGCACTTGGGATGCAGAGGGAAGGCCTCACAGGGAGGACAACTCAGTGTGCTGCAGTCTCCCATCACCTCACTCATTCCTTCTCCTGTCTCCCTAGCTTCCTAGTTCCCTTTCTGGTTCAACAACAACCCAAACACTCCTTCTCTCACTAAAAGTGACTCTGCCCATGCCTAACATCCTCACTGTCTCACCTTATGAGTCACCACAGTATTTTTCTAGCAAAGATAGCCCTCCTTTTTTTTAAAAGAGGAATTCTGATGAATAACATTGTCTTCAGATCATCACATGCAGATTTCAGAATTATTAACTATAGATGGCAATCGTGAGACAGGGAAGCTGAAGGACACCATGAAGGAATGTTTTTTCTGCTCCTTTTCCTGCTTCTCTTCTTGCTAGGACCTGCACCCCTACCCTATGCATGGCTTATGGAACAGATAATGTATGTCCTCCTTATAAAGGTCAAGGAGTTAGTGATTTCTTTGGAGTCTTTCAGCACAACAGATAACACCTGAGGAGTGACCAAGCAGGGTCGTCATGAATGTTCTCCAAGTCCACTGACTCACCAAGACCCCTGGCTCCAGGGCATAAGTGACTTATGGATGATACTGAAACACTCATCTTTGTTCCTGGATGCCTGAGAAGACATGTGTACCAGACCACAATCTTCAATAAAAACCCCAGGCCCCAAGTAAAGACAAGACTCATCCTTCTTTCCTTTCGGAGTCTCTCAGATGCTTTGTCTGTATCTGTACTCTCTCTGTGTCTTTGATAAACCCTGTTCTCACTTCCTCTTGGATTGCATTTGATTGCTGCCCTACAAAAAGCCAACAGCCCCATTGGCTGGTCCTGTGGGACCCCCTTCTGAGTCCTCAAACCCAGCCAGCCTACATTAGCCACTATTATCAGTGTTATTATTATTTGTTGGTGCACACATACCGTTTCTTAGTATGTAGAAAAAACATGCCTTTAACCTTTAATTTAGGTATTCCTTAAAGCAGAACCATCCCCCATCAGAGTCTCTCTGATCCAAACCAGAAGGTGACAGTATTAATTAGCTTTGTTCCCTAAAAAATGAATCTCAATTGATAATAGCTTAGAAAACAAAGCTTTATCTTTTCACCAGCATTTCATGTGGACTTCAGGTCCACTACGATAGGCAGTGCAGGCTGTGGCTCTGCTCCATGAGTCTAGGGCAGAGTCAAACATTCAATGACTCTCAACCTTTCTGCTCAAACATGACATATATGATGCCTACTCACCTCTTATTAGCCAAAGAAGTCCCACTGCTAAGTTCAATGTCAGTGAGACAAAGTAGAGAGACTGAATATACAAGTGCAATAAGACTTTGACCCATAACCTGGGCAGAAAACAGTCCAGGAAGCCAAACCACAACGTCTGTAGTAATTGGTCCACATGGTCAGGACTTAGTCAATGACTAACAGAAATTTTTGCCCCTGCTTCCAACTCAGGATCAACCAGAGAAAGTCAAATATGCTCCCAAACCAATCACATAATATTCCCCACTTCCAGTTCGATCTGTCTCCAGCTTCCCCATGCCAACAACATCCGATCAGCATACCTGAAGCCTTCCCCTTCTTTCACTATAAAATCCCTCTCCTACTCCCCTGCCTGCCTTTGAATCTCTGCCAAATGCTAGTGATGGAGGCTGACTGCCTTGCTATAAGGAAAATCTGAATAAATAGCCTCTGTTTATTCTCAATTGGGTGGTCTTTGCTTGTTTCCACAAAATATATCCCTCCCATGGTGGGAGGGTCAGGTGGGGAGAGTTACCACAAATCACATGGCAATATGTGAGTATGAATAATCCTCTTTGAGGGAAGGGGAGAAAAAATAGATGGGGAACAATACGTAATCTGCCAGTTTACCCTCTGGATCACGAAGAATTGCTTCTGTCCTCTCCACGTGCAAAATCCCACATAATTATGAAAGCACATCTGAAGTCCAGGATCTCCTGATTGTCTCTACTTCACATCGGGGCATATCTACTCTTTCTTCAGAGATATATGGACTAAAACACAAGTTATATGTGTAAGATATAATAGTAGCTGAGGAATAAGGTAATAGTAACAAATACTCTTCAGAAAGGGAAAGAATGAGAGCTACATAGCAGTAACTTACCAATAGCAATTCTAAAATTCTTTGGGCAAATGTTGCAAAGGCTTCCTCTGTGGAGAGGAAATGCTCTTAGATTTGGCTCTACTTTTAGTTCCTGAAAGTAATTCTTCAGTCCATTTTTCTCCATGGCTCTTGATTCTACCTTCTAAGAGACTCTACTCTTTCATTATCCTCCTTGACCACATCTTAAGAGGTCACTGAAAATATGTCTTCCTTCATGGTGGAGATTTGTTAAAGAAAAAATTATTCTGACACTTGTTAAGACCGTAAGGAAGACTTCAGGACTATTGTAATAGGTGCCAAGACTATCACAATAGGGAAAGAAATTGGGATTAACTCCAAATAGAACCAACACAAGTGGGGATTTACAGTCAGTGAGAAGAATGAAGGGGTGGATGGAAAATTACTAAGAGAAGGGTGTGAAGGGTAGCTGTTAAACAAACATAACAGGATTCTTGCTGAAGGCAAGCCAGGGTGATCAGATGTCAAGGGTAAGAGATGAAGAATTATTTAATCAGATACTTAGGGTAAGCAGATATCAAGAATAGAAGGAATTCTAGAATGGGAGTGGGAGGGGAGAACTAGTCAGAAAGAAGGCTCTTAAGGGTCAGCATCTTTCTCAGCCTGCTTTCTACCTATAGACATTCAGGGACCCAAAAGTTTGCTTTTACATCTTGCAGTCAAGTTCTTTTCAAATTCAGGCCAGTGGTAGCTTTTTTGACAATCTCAATCTCTCTCTCTCTCTCTCTCTCTCTCACACACACACACACATACACACACACACAAATGCAAACACACACACACACACACACACACACACACACACAGCTGTTGGCTTTGTACCTATTGGATTTCAGTTAGATCCATGTGACAATAGCTACTATAATTTTTTAAGAGCCTCTCCCCATAAGAGGTTTGAGCATATTGATCTTTTATTGCATAGAGGCCCTTACCTCTTTTCTCTGAGCCATCTCTTTTCTCCTGTCCAGCTAAAAGGATTTACTTCAAGGGGAGGGAGGCACCTTAAAATATTTACAGATTTTAACAAGGAAGGTGGTAGCCATGCCTCTTGATTTATTCTTCTGCCCAAGATTGAATTTTAATTGGCCTCTGTTGCTCAAAGTATTTCTAAATTATTTTATTGGTAGATAAGAAAAACAGTAACATATTTCAATCCTGCAACTTCAACACTTCTAACACTTCTAACACTTCTAATTCTCTCTTTCCTCTTATCCCTGAGTCCTCTCATCCTCTCATTGTTTACTTAGTTCATCTCTTCATTTCTTCTTTATAGTTGTCAAATGCACCTAATAACAGCCACAGCACATTAGTGACATTCAGTTTCACCACACCTTAACCTAAAGTCACAAGTATATTAAGTGTTTTATCTACCTTCAAATCATTATGGATAGCCATTATACCAAACATTCACCACTCCATGTCAAGATTGCCATTTTCCCCCCATCTTTAAAGTTTCCTTGTCACACACTCACCAGAAATCAATGTCATATCTTTTAGGATTTTGGTTATGCAGCATTTCACTCCTGGCTACCCAGTCAGCTTTGCTGTAATAATGAATGATCCCCCAAATCTCTGTGGCTTATAAAATAAAGGTTTATTTAGTACTTGTGTTACATGTAGGCTGAAGGTGGGTTGTGACCCTACTTCACGTGGCTTCTCATCCTCAGACCCAGGCTAGAGAAGCAGCCCCTATTTACAGCATGCTGCCCTCATGACACACAAAAGACCATGTTATAGCTGACCACTTAATGGCATTTATCATATACACTCAAATATGACTGGCCAAAGGAAGTCACATGGTGAAACCCACTATCAATGGGTGGGACAAGGAAGAATACTCTTCAGTGGGTGAGAACTGCAGGGTAAAAATGTACAATCTTCTCACAAGGAAAGGGAAGCAAACAATTAAAGAAAAGATCGAATTGACCGTATTGGTAAAGAATAGAATTATTGGAGGAATATATTTTTCTCTCTTGATCTTGACAAGCAAGAGAATTAATAAATGAGTCAAAAATCCCCACTAAAACTTTGATAAGAAGAAAAAGAAAAAATAGACTGTGCATGTGATTTCCTTTTGCTCTTGACTGATTTGTTTTTGCTCCCTCTCTAGTCACACATAAAGTGTAATATGTCATATGGAATAAAAGAAAAAACAGTCTCCATTAATTTTGCTCATTTTCCATTCCTAAGACTGCTGAGACTAGGGACACTGGGTGGCAGTGGAAGGGTAGGATTATAGATTCCACCTCTTAGGGACGTAAGTCTATTCCTCTCTCCTATAGCTTACTAACTTGCACGAGCAGAGTAGGCCAATTCTTGGAATAGCACACAGATCATAACACCACATCTACCCTTTACTAATAAAAGTTCTCAAAGTATTAGAGTAATCTATAACAGAACAGTAGCTAAATGCCCAACTACACTCTATGCTTTTCGTATGGTCCAGTTTTGGGAGCAGAGACTCAATCTTCTTGAACAGGGCAGCTGCTAACTTATATGTGCTTTTGTGCCAAAGACGAAAAAGGTGTCTCCCCTTGGTGGACAAATTAGGAAAACTCCATTAAAAAAAAAATTTCCCTCCCTCCCATGTGGTGAATTCGTAAAAGATGCCCCCTGAAGGAGAGCACATGGCTTAACTAAAGAAAGTAGCTTTGTGTAATGAAAAAAAAAATGCAATTTTCTCCCAGCAAATGTAGTCATTAGCCAAGGTTTCAACTTGGCAAGTGCAATGTGGCTTTGACTGAAGCCCCCACTCACCTCTTGGACCAGGTGCCTTTGTTCAGCACACAAAAACACAATTATGAGTGACAGCCTTGCACCTGACATTAAGCATGGGATGCAAAAATCTCATGTAAAACTTGTCCAAATGAATATTTTCCCTCAATAAATTTCATTCTCAGCTTCTGCAGACTAGCGTTGAGTGGTTTAATTAAACTCCACACTGACGTGAGCCAGTCACTAACATCCATTCTCTATTGAGAAAGGAGCCTTAGCTAACTTAGTGGTTTGAGTACAATAAGACCTTTCTCTTCTCTGTAGGTAATATGTCATGTTTAGTGCCCTCTAATGGAGTTATTTATACACTTCCTTAATGCAGAAACAAGCTGGTGAGGTGGGGTTTTTAGGTTTTCTTTTTTCTCTCTCTTTCATTATCGTTTTGCATTTTATTCTCCTTTTTGGTTCAGTCTTCCACATTCAGATCTTTATCTTTTCTTGCCAATCACCAGTAACAGTATACTTGAAAATGTTCACAGGATTTTCTCCAGACACCTGCTGTCAAGTAGCACATGTAGGAGACTTGTCCAGTAAATGGCCTCTCATTAGAGAGATTTGCCATATGCTATTATAAAGAAGTCATTCTTCAACCCCTTTGCTTCACACAGCATCATACTCAGCGGTGCAAATGTACGGGTTATTTAATGTTTCACAACACTCACAAATGGAGTTTTAACAAAAAATGATCAACAGACTAAGACTATTTACTTTAGGGAGAAGCCAGTGTCAAAGCATTGCAGCAGCCTGAACTGTAATGTGAGTTCTAATTTTTCACATTGGTACAGTATCCACTCTGGCAATGTGTGTGTTCAAAGTGCAGAAAGAGTGGCTGGTGACTTGTTTTTCTTAAAATATATCTACCCACAGTAGAAGCAGTCATGAATAATCTAGGACCACTCATCAGAAGCCACACAAAGTACATAAAATAGAAAATAAAAATAAATCAGTGTTTTAAAAACCTGCTCAGTTCTCATTTGCTCAGTGTCATTTGAAAGTTGACTTTTTAAATAACACCTCTTTTGAAAAACTTTGTTCAAATTAAAGAAATTCATCTATTCACCTAGTTGAGGGGAATCAATGTGGTTGATTATTTCAACATGACAGAAATGAGTTTATATGGTTTGAATAAGGTAGTTATAAAGTTTCATTGCATTGTGCTCCTCTTGGGGATTCCAAAAGCAATGATTCAGAGACGACTGTTCTCCAGTTGTCATCTTTCTCAACTTTATTTAGTGTGAAGAGAAAAAGAAGGATGTTTCCAGTTACAAGTAATAGAGATCTCAAATCAAACTAGCCAGAATACTGACAAATTATTTTATGTAATAAAAGGTCCAGAAGTAGAGAGGGCTATAGGCTGGCTAAGTCAGTGGCTAACAATGTTATCAGTTCTATCCTTCTCTCCACTGTGGTTGGCTTTATTCTCAGGCTTATTACAAGATGACTTTAGTAGTTCCAGGGCTCATATCCTGATAAAATACAAATGACAGATTTTTTCTTTCTATGGATCTCTCTTAGGAGCAAGAAAATGTATCCTAGAGGCTCTCTTTGAAGCTTTCACATCTCATTTCTAAACCACCACTGGCAAAAGGAATGAGATTACCCTTAAAAAAAACCCAGCCCTACTGTCAGAGCTGGGGAGGCATCAGTTAAGCCTTAGGTTCATGGCTCCATGGTGTTGGGGGACTTGGGGGGCAATACTTTCACAAAAGCAGGTTTCTAGTAGAAAAGAAGAAAAGAGAAAATGGATGCTAAATGAGGAACTGATACAATTCTCTCTGGATAGCTAAATCTGCAAGTGCACCTGACCCTTGAACAGCAAAGGTTTGCATTGCTCAGGTCCAATTATACGTGGATTTTTTTTTGATAAATACAATATAGTACTTGGAAAGTATTTTCTCTTCCATATGATTTTCTTACAAACATTTTCTTTATTCCAGTCTTATTGTAAGAACACAGCATATATAATACATATAACATGCAACATATGCGTTAATCTACTGTTTATGTTATTAATTAGACTTCCAGTCAACAGTAGGGTATTAGTAGTTTAATTCTGGGGAAAGTCAAAAGTTATACAGGGGTTTTCAACTGTACAGGTGGCCAGGGTCCCTAAACCCGACATTGTTCAAGGGTTGACTATAGTTTAATAAATTGTAGTGTCTCCAAACTACTACTGAAATCCTGACTTTAGAAAGCTCTTCCTTCTCAAGAGATTGTCCAGTTTCATCATGAGGTTTACTATTAAAAGGGAAAAGAAAGGAAAAAGAAAAGAAAAACCCTATACATTCCTAGAGATGTATTTACTCAGCCCTTTCAACCTCAAAACTAAGAAATTTCACACAATCTTTAGAGTAGATATTTTGGCTCCTTTTAATTGCTGGATATTCACCACAGAGAAAGCTGAATGGATTTATGGCCAATATGAAGACTTGCTGAGAAGCTAAAAAAATTATGGATCTTCTCAAAAGATATGGGAAACATTGCAAGTTTATTGTATTCTATATTTTTTTCTGATGTTACAGCTACCAATCCACATACTTTTGGGATCCCATGTAAGTATTCCACAAGTTTTTTAAATAGTCTTAACCTCTTGCTACTCAAAATATATTCCTTGGGCCAGTAGCATCAGAGTCATGTGAGAGCTTGTTTGAAATGCAAAATCTCAGGCCCACCTCAAACCTACAGAATCTGCATTTTAACAAGATTTCCAAGAGATGAATATGTACATTAAAGTTTGAGAAGCACTACCACAAGGTATATGTAGTTACTCCTTTGGCTCCCGGTGCCTGGGGGATCCTATACAAAATAGAAATCCAGCAACTACAGTGTAGTATAACCTACATCATTTTAGCTTGCAACTTGAGGAACCAAGAAATTAATATCATGGGCTCTGAAAATAAAATTCTTCTCTCTCTTAAAATAAATAATAAACATGTTAAAAAAATGTTTAATGTTTATTTATTTTTGAGAGAGAGGAGAGCATGAGCAGGGAGGGGCAGAGAGAGAGGGAGACAGAGGATCTGAAGCAGGCTCTGTGCTGATAGCAAAGAGCCTGATGTGGAACTCAAACTCATAAACTGTGAGATCATGACCTGAGCCAAAGTCAGACACTTAACTGACTGAGTCACCCCAGGACCTTTCCCTCTCTCTCTCTCTCTCTCTCTCTCTCTCTCTCTCTCTCTTTCTCTCTCTCTCCCTCTCTCTCTCTCTCTCTCTCTCTATCTCTATCTCTATCTATATCTGTATTTATTTATATATTTAAAGTGGGGGGAAGCACCTGATGGCTCAGTTAGTGAAGCATCCAATTCGTGATTTTCACTCAGGTTATGATCTCAGGGTTTATGGGATCAAGCCCCCACATCAGGCTCTGCCCTGACAGCATGGAGCCTGCTTGGATTCTCTCTTTCTCTTTCTCTCTTTCTCTCTCTCTCTGCCCCTCCCCTGCTTGTGTGCTCTTTCTTTCTCTCAAAATAAATAAACATTTTTTAAAAAGAAAATTCTTGCTCATCCCTTATCTCTGTTCCATTAATCCAAATATCAAGATTTCATTTAAACTCACTGATCTACCTATATCTGAAAGATGGCTGAAAAATGTATAATCCCCTCTTCCGGTCACATTAAAACAGTCTGGATGTTTAGACATGGGTTTGATGGTACACAGTGGAAAGATGAAAGATCAGAACTTCTTGAAGTCATTTAGATAAATGCAGGCACTATTTCCACCAAATATGGATTCAGGGCAATATGGAGGCCAACACATGGCAGGTGTTAATTTTTTTTAAGTGATAATAAGGCTAAAGTTACAAACTGAAGTTTGTTCCTATGGTTTGATCATTTAGAGAAGTACAGTATGTTCAGAGGCTTATCTACCCCACATTTAGCACACTCCCCTTCTTGGCATTTCTCTCATTTCCTCGAAAAGCCTTTTCTGGAGAAACTTCAGATCAGAAGCCAAAGAAAATCCAGCTCAATTTGCCCTGCTCCCCATAGACCTCCCAATGACTGAAGGCTTTCATTCCCTTCTCTCCCACATTAATTCTGGCTGTGAGTTAGTCACCATCAGTGTTTCCCTAGGTTTCACGATGAGAAAGCAGTGAATTTGCTGGGCTAGTCTAGACTGAGTTAGCAGGCTGCTGCTTTATTTTCATGTGCATTTGTTTTACTTTACTGTTTTTGCTGTTGTAGTTGCTTTTGCATGATATTGATGAAAAATATAACCAAAGATGTGTAAATGTATGGTCAAATCTACAAATGTAAGATCTATAAATATATGGTCCCCAACACCTTTGCTCCCCCTTCTTTGACTTTTACCTGTTCTTTGTCAACTTATCCTCCCACACTTTTATAATATTTCACTTTTCTCCTACACTGAGTCTTATCCCCACTGCCTTTTCTCCAAACAGATGACCTTGCCTCCTGCTTCACAGAAAAATTTGAGGCTTTCCAGTCTGAACTTTCCTGTCTTCTGATCCACCAACTCCAATTTCTATATACTTATCTTAACTCCCTTTTCCAGTCTCTTCATATCCCATTTCCAGTTCCAGACTCACCCTTTACCTTTACTCTTGATCCCTTCTGTAGTGGCTTGAATGGCAGTCCCTAAAAAGATATGTCCAGAGCTTAATCCCTGGAAATGTAAATGTTTCCTTATTTGGAAAAAAGAGTTTTTGAAGATGTGATTAAGGATCTTAAGATGAGGAGATCATCCTGGATTACCCAGGTGGGTCCTAAACTCAATTAACAAGTGTCCTTGTCAAAGACTGGCAAAGAGAGATTTGAAACAGAAGAGGAGAAGACAAAAACACACAGGGGAGAAGCTGAGGTGAAGATGATGGCAAAGACTATGGTGATGAGGTCACAAGTCAAGGAATGCCAAGGACAGCCAGCAGCCATCAGAAGCTAGAAAAGCCAAGGTAGGGTCTCCCCAATCCCCTAGGCTCCAGAGAGAGGTGGCCCTGCTAAGACTTTGACTTTAGACTTCAGGCTTCCAGAACTGTGAAAAAATAAATTTCTGATTGTTTAAGCCACCAAGTTTTTGGTACTTTGTTACGGCAACCATAGGACACTAACATACTGTCCCTCCCAGGGATAGATCTTGCTGTATCGATTAGCTCTTCTTTCTCCTACAGTTTCATTTCTTCTACTGCCTCTTTTCCCTTAGCCATACATCCTTGCAATGCTCTCCCAACTTAAAAATGTTTAATTAATTAATTAATTAATTATGTTTACTCTGTACCCCTTTCTGTTTCCTTTTCAGATAAACACTTCAAAAATAGGCATTATTCCCTCTTGTTTGTTCCCTCTTATATTTCATACTGCTGCAGTCAAACTGCTCTACCTACCACTCCAATGAAAATGCTCTTGGAAAGGTCACCTGTGTTCTCAAAATTGCTAAAGCCAGTGAACTCTTGTCAACTTTCATCTTATTTGACCTAACTGTTGTATTTGATTCTACTGCCTCCTCTCTTCTTGGAATATATTATCCTTCTCTTGAATTCTAAGGTATAACTCTCTCCTAATTCTCTTTCTCCCCTGCCTGATATCTTCATAAACTCCTCTGTTGTTTCTGTTTTCCTGGTCACATAAACATTACTAATACCCAAGGTTCTTTCTGCTCCTGGCCTTCATCTCATTTACCTGCTCTCTGGAGAACTTCATCTTCTTCTATGGCTTTAACTACCACACATATAGATGAAAAAGCTAATCAATTTCTTGACACAACCCCCTCCCTGAAGCTCTAAGTACATATAGCCAACTGCTTATTGGCTATATGTTAAGGAATATCCACCTTAACACCCCACGAACACATCCCCAAATTAAACTCTTTGAATATTCCCCAAATTAAACTCTTTGAATCCACCATCAGAAGCTGGTGAAAATGGAGTCATTCTTGGAAGGCAATTCTCTATGGCACTTTCAGCCATGCATCTCAGACCATCTTCTCAAGGGTGTTGGTATAGCAAACAACCTTGGAAGATAAAGATAAAGTGATGGGGCACCTGGGTGGCTCAGTCAGTCAAGCGTCTGACTTCAGCTGAGGTCATGATCTCACAGTTCGTGGGTTTGAGCCCTGCATCAGGCTCTGTGTTGACAGCTCAGAGCCTGGAGCCTGCTTCAGATTCAGTGTCTCCATCTCTCTCTGCTCCTCCCCCACTTGCACTCTGTCTCTCTCTCAAAAATAAATAAACATTAAAAAAAAAAAAAGATAAAGTGTTATGCTCTGGGTCAGGAAAATAAAGACACTTTTCCTGACCAGGAAAATGAAGATAATTTTTCCCTGTGGGCAAAGATTGGGGAGCTTTGCTAGCAGCCCCTCTAAAAGATCGGGAGGTTCCTTTGCATAGAGAATTCCTCAGCTTGGACAGATGATGATATGCTTAGGATTCACTGAGTCTGCTCTACATTGTCCACACAATTTGGGGAATAAGAAGAGCTGATGCCGTGCCATGAGTAAGCAACTGTCTAAGTCTGTTTGGCTCATTATTTCCTCATCGACTGCATTTACAGAAGCGTGGCCAGCAAGTGTAGAGGTACCAGTAGTCACTGTCACTTAGAGGTTGCTTGGCCATATGACAGCTACATGCTGAGACAGGGAGGGAGACAGGAAATGCCCAAAATGTTGCATAAAACGTTTGGCACTGGGTTAGTAAAGGCTGGAGCTGGAGACACTTGGGCAACATAAAAGAAGAAGGACCTCAACAGAAGGCTGGCAAAGAGCAGAGGTAGCAGACCCTAGAGATCTTTGGGCACTTCAATTGCTGAGGAAGTCATCTCCTCTCTGTCAAAAGCACAGCAGAAATCTGTCTGCAATATGTGAACCACAGAGACCTGACTCATATGCATCACATGTGCTTCCTGCCGCCACAACGCAGGCTGTCATTGGTAAGCGAATGTGCCACTTCTGTTGGGCATAAGGAAACATCCAGGATCAATCAAATAAAAAATGATCTTCCTCGTGTATTAAGTTAAGGCACTACTTGCCATCCTCCAAGTCAAAAATCCAGAATCCATTTTAAACGCTTCTCTTCCTTTTGTCTTCTCTCCTACCCTTCAAAATCAAATTGATGATCTAGTTCTGTCAATTACATCTCTGTAACATCTCTTATTCATGTCCCTTCAACTTCGTCCCACTTTTAGGGCTTTCATTCAAGTTCTCATTACCTTACACCTGGACTTTTGTTACAGTCACCTACCTGTCTCTTTCCCTCAAATCTTGCTTTCTTCAATTCATTATCCATTGTGCTGCTAAAACTCTTTAGGGATTCCTGACTCTCTATTAAGATAAACTCCGTGCTGAATCATGACATATAAAGCCCAACATAATCTGGCTTCTACTTCTGTCTCTAACCTTCTCTCTCTCCTCTCATACTGCATGCCCAAGTACCAGTCCTGTTGAAACACCTCCAAAAACTCAAGCCCTTTCACACCTCCATGCCTTTTCTCATGCTGCTTCCTCTGTCTAAAATGCCCTTTTGGGGCACCTGGGTGGCTCAGTCATTTAAGTGTCCGACTTTGGCTCAGGTTATGATCTCATGGTCTGTGAATTTGAGCCCCATGTCAGGCTCTGTGCTGATAGCTCAGAGCCTAGAGTCTGCTTCAGATTCTGTGTCTCCCTCTCTCTCTACCCCTCCTCTGCTCGCACTCTGTATCTCTCTCTCTCTCTCTCTCTCTCTCAAAAATAAATAAACATTAAAAACATTTTTTTTAATAAATAAAATGCCCTTTGTTTTTCTCCTGCTGAACATTTTACTCTCCTTCAGGATATTCTTCAAATGTGACCTCCTCTATGAAGTTTTCTTTTTTTTTTTTATCTTTCAAATTTGTATTTAAATTCTAGTTAGTTAACATATAGTGTAATATTGGTTGCAGGAGTCAAAGTTAGTGATTCATCACTTACATACAACATCCAGTGCTCACCACAAGTACCTTCTTTAGTACCCATCACCCTTTTATCCCATTCCCTGCCCACCTCCCTCCATCAACCCTCAATTTGTTCTTTATTGTTAGAGAGTCTCAGGGTTTGCTTCCCTCTCTCTCTTTTTTCCCCCCATACGTTCATCTGTTTTGTTTCTTAAACTCCACATATAAATGAAATCTTATGGTATTTGTCTTTCTCTGACTTATGTTGCTAAGCATCATACACTCTAATTCCATCCACATCACTGGAAATAGCAACATTCATCCCTTTTTATGGCTGAGTAATATTCCAGTGCGTGTGTGTGTGTGTGTGTGTGTGTGTGTATAAAACCATAGATAGATATATAGATATAGATATAGATATAGATATAGATATAGATATAGACAGATATACCACATCTTCTTTATCCATTCATTAGTCAATGTACATTTGTGCTCTTTCCACAGTTTGACTATTGTTAATAATGCTTCTATAAACATCAGGGTGCATTTACCCCTTCAAACCTGTATTTTTGTATCTTTTGGGTAAATATCTAACAGCGCAATTGCTGGGTCATAGGGTAGTTCTATTTTTAACCGTTTGAGGAACTTCCATAGTGTTTTCTAGAGTAGTTGCCCCAGTTTGCATTCCTACCAACAATATAAGAGGGTTCCCCTCTCTCCGCATCCTTGCTAACATCTGATTAGACATGTCTCCAGAGAGAAGGGAAACAAAGGCAAACTACTGGGAATTCGTCAAGAGCAAAGCTTCTTCACAGTGAGGGAAACAATCAATGAAACTAAAAGGCAGTCTATGGAATGAGAGGAGATATTTGCAAAGGAAATATCTGATAAAGGGTTAGTATCCAAAACCTATAAAGAACTTATCAAACTCAACACCCCAAAAACAAACAACCCAGTGAAGAAATGGGCAGAACACATGAATAAAAATTTCTCTAAAGAAGATATCGGAATGGCTAACCAACACATGAAAAAATGTTCAACATCACTCATCATCAGGGAAATACAAATCAAAACCACGATGAGATACCACCTCACACCTGTCAGAATGAAGTTTCCTGATACTCTTTCTCTTGTGCAGTGGAGCCCTGTGTTCTGTACACAGTTCAATCACAGCATTGACAGACTTTATTATACGTACGAGCCTCCATGTTTATTCTTCCCACTAAACTATTAGATAATTGAAGAAAGAATCTGCCTTCTTTATCCCTAACACTTTGCACACTGCTGAACACACTTTTTTTGAGAGTAAACACTCAAAAAAAAAATCTTGCTAAATATATTAATGAATGAGAGGATGAAGAATGTGAATCCAGTCTCCTGCCCTCAAGCCATGCTGCGTGTGCTGGAGTGGAACAGAATGAACATGACACGTCTTCCTATTGTTCCAATTTTACACAATGGCAAGTAATTAAAATATTTTTAATTAAAATAAGCAAGGACTTATTATGAATCATAGCATAAATACAGAATTAATACTGAAGGTAAAATGTTCAAAGAAAGTTCAAACATGCCAAGGCCTAGACTTCCCCAGGGCAGACAAAGTTAGTGCTCATGTTCTCTACCACTGAGGGTAATTTAATGGAAAAGTTTCAGAAGTCATGTTAGAGTACAGTATTTTTTGTAAGTAATAAAATGGAACTCTCAATACAGACATTACTAGCTAGGATCCAGGGAGTCTTGATAAAAGGTGTGTATCACCTAAGCCAAAAATACAGGATGGTCTGCATCTATACCAAAAGAGATTCCTAGATAATTCTTCCCCCCACCAAAAACCCAAAAAACAAAAAGACAAGATTCACAATGGAATTCTTTTCAATATCAAATTCAATGACATTTAAAAGACAGCTCAAGTTATAAACATATGATCCTGCCAGCTTTTCATAAATATGAACATTTTTATATCCCAGGATTGCAATCCAGTTTACAGTCAGTGGTGACAATTCAGAGACCTAAATTTGTTCTAGAGACTCAAGCTTTGCCTTCACTCTTGCTTCTAAGTTGTACGCAGTTGTCAAAAACAAAATTAGAGAAAAAAGTTGAGCCCACAGTTTCTGTAACTCCTGAGTTGAGATGAAGATAAGGTAAACTTTAAAAATAGTTGACTATAGGGTGCCTGGCTGGTTCAATTGGTCAGGTGTATGACTCTTGACCTTGGAGTCATGAGTTCAAGCCCCACATTTGTCATGAAGCCTACTTTAGAAAAAGAAAATAATTGACTATATTCGTACAGCACAAAAGAAAAAGAAAAAATTATCAAGGGATTACATCAAAATAAAAGGCTTTTGCACAGTAAAAGAAACCATTAACAAAACAAAAAGGCAACCAACTGAATGGGAGAGGATATTTGCAAGTGATGTATGCAACAAGGGGTTAATATCCAAAATATATAAGCAAGTTAAATAACTCAACACCAAAAAAGAAAAAAAAAATTCAATTAAGAAATGGGCAAAAGACCTGAATAGACATTTTTCCAAAGAAGACATACAGATGACCAACATGTTCAATGTCACTCAATATCAGGGAAATGCAAATAAAAACCACAATGAGATATCACCTTATACCTGTTAGAATGGCTAAAATAAAAAAGACAAGAAATAACAAGTTTTGGTGAGGATATGGAGAAAAAGGAACTTTCATGTACTGTTGGTGGAAATGTAAATTGGTGCAGCCACTGTGGAAAACAGAACGGAAGCTCCTCAAAAGTTTAAAATAGAAACACCATATGATCCAGCAATTCTATTACTGGATATTTTCCCAAAGAAAACAAAACCACTAATTTAAAAAGATATATGTGCCCCTATATTTATTGCAGCATTATTTATAATAGCCAAGATACGGAGGCAACTTAAGTGTCCATCAATCACAAATGGATAAGGAAGATATGGTGTATACACACACACACACACACACACACACACACAGAGGAATATTTTACTTTAAAAAAAAAATGAGATTGTGCCATTTGAGACTACATGGATGGACCCATAGGGTATTACACTAAGTGAAATAAGTCATACTGAGAAAGAGAACACCAGGACCTGATTAGGTCATGGTTTCACTCATTAGTCAAAACAAAACAAAGCAGAATCAGATCTAGAAATACAGAGAACAAACTAATGATTGACAGAGGGGAGGGGATGGGGGTGGGCAAAGTGGGTGAAGGGCAGTGGGATACACAGGCTTCCAGTTATGGAATGAATAAGTCAGGGGAATAAAAGGCACTGCATAAGGAATATAGTCAATGATGCTGTAATAGCAATGTAACAGTATAGACAGTAGCTATATTTGTAGTGAACACAGCATAATGTATAAACATGTTGATTCACTATGTTGTACACCTGAAAATAAGGTAACATTGTGTGTCAACTATACTCAAATAAGATGAAAGAAAGAAAGAAAGAAAGAAAGAAAGAAAGAGGGGGGGAGGGAGGGAGGGAGGGAGGAAGGAAGGAAGGAAGGAAGGAAGGAAAGGAAAAAGTCAGAAAAACTTATCAAAGTTCATCTGCTACAGAAACTTCTTAAAAGTTCTTACTGAAAAGAAAAATAGTTAAAACAAGTTTCTCTATATTACACCAACTGTAGATTATCTTCCTGTCACCTTAGAATCGATTTAGAGATAAATTTATGTAGTGCACATCTGTGTGTCACTATTCATGCATGACTACAAAATAAGTTTGCTGCTTTATGACACTTCTTGAACCACTAGTAAATAATTAGGTGGCCACAAGAGTTAGAAAACAAAAGCAATCCAAAAATAGAGGGTGGAGGCAGCTGAAATTTTATAAGTTGCTCAAAAGACTATCTTGGGTTGATGCAAGAGGAAAATCTGAGATCATTTTCTTAAAAAAAAAATAATAAAAGGAAACAGAGCATGCAACTTCAGAGCTCAACTTGTGCCTAATCTCTTTGTGTGGGATTTTTTCATTCCAACATGTACCTCCCAGGATAAGCACGGCCGCAATCCCTAAATCATGGTCATCTTCTGAGGATAACATCTAATAAACATAGCCTTTCTTAACATGTGGGTCAGGGCAAAACACAGTGCGTATCTCCCATCCTGCAAATCCAAAATGTTTATGCAGATAATATCTAGTGAAAATGAACACTAATGACTACTTTGCTGGGGAGGGGGTGGGAAGGATGTAGATGTAACAAAAGAACACGTGACTTAGGGAATATGGAAGCAGTAAAGAGACTCTCATAACTGCTTATGAATTGTATGGACATTATGTGTGGTTTGTTTCATTTTTTACTGGGTGGTAGGCACCACCTCCTTTGCTCACTAACATTACCTCCCTGAGGAAGTTCGGACACCTGGTTCTCACAGCATCAGCATTTGAGCCCACCACATTGACAAGTTCCTGTTATAGCAACATCAGAAATTATCTTTGTGGCAAATATGGCATGTGAAGGCCACCTCAGATTTCTCTTCCTATTCCATTCTACATTCTTTGGGTGACAAAACCTCCTATAAGCTGACAGTTGCATGCACAGTAGACAATGTTGTCTTTGAAAAAGAGTATTTAAATATCTAAGACATCAATCTTTTGTAGGCTCCCTTACCTCCTTTTTATCTTTTTATATACATTTCAAAGCAATTTCACAGCCATAAAGACGGCAGACATTATTACTATTATGTTCTACCTTGGAGAAAAGACAAAGATCTGATAGAAACCTCCATTCCCAGCAACTAGGTGTTTATAGCAGCCATTCCGTATTATTCTGGAAATCCTCTCCATGTGGTATGTATTTGAAGCTGTAAGGTGCAAGCGCTGGAGAAAACCCAGGTCTTTTCTCAGTGAAATGACCTGTTATTCTGTCAAAAGAAAGGAGGTGTTTCTCTGAGACCACCATTACACCTGCTATGCTTTACTGAAATTCAAACCTCCCACATCCCCAGACCCCCACCTCTCAACTACTCACACCTGGGAGCTGGCTAGCAAAACCACAGTTGGGTAGGGTATGGGGGGAAGGGTTAAAATATGGTTCCTGGATAAGTAACTCTTGCAAATGTCTATGGTATTATGTATATAACTAAACTTGGGTCTAACTATATGGCGAAAGTATCCAAACATTTGTGTTTTAATTGACACATGCCAAAAAAAAAAATTAAAAAAGATATTTGGCAAGGAATTTTGTTTTTGACATTAGTGAAATGCAGCCTAACAGTGTTCTTACTGTAGTCCTGCCCGAAAGTGATCACTTTTCTGTACTTTTCCTATGACAAATTTATTTTCCCTATATGCTTTTGTTGGCTAGCACCTCTGGCATGACTTGACTGACAATGAGCCAGAAGATCTGAGTTTGGGGAAAATGCACAGCTCTCAAGCCTTGGCACATGGTAGATAAGTGCAGAGCAAACACTACACATTCAAGCAAAGCCCTGTGTGTTGGCCTCATCAGCTCACCAAAGGACACCACAGACATCAGACAAAAATGACATAGCCTACAAACCTGGGGACAAAAATTCAGTAAAAAAAAAAAAGCTTTTCAATGTTAAAACAAACAATTGCTAAAGCTTCCATTAGCCACATTAGCTAAGCACTTATTCATATGTTATATAGGTTTTATTTAGTTCATATAATCGTTGTCCTAAACAAGAGTTGAGAAGGTCCCCCTCTGATGATTTATCTTTCCTCTATAAAGTAAGAGGGGAGTCTATTAGCTCAGAGTGAAGATGGAAGTGGCAAGTGTTGAAAGAAATTATCCTAAGCCATGGACTATGAAAGTATTTTAACATCAAATTCTTCAAAGAAGAACGTATTTGTAATCTGCAGTAGCAATCTGATTGGAGTTATTAGCATTTGAAATTGATCTTTTAATCTAATACTCTAGCATTTAATCACAAACAGTACACAAAAGATTCAGGTGATACCAAGGTACGCTAGCATATACCTAGAAAAGAGACCCAAAGATTTCTAGCTCAATTGACAAAAGTGTGGAAGGGCGTGCACGCGCGCGCACACACACACACACACACGCAAAATGACTGTTTGGTTTTTCATTCTTAATCTAACAACAAGCTGTCTTCATCAGAATATGAGCAGTTTCATTCAATAGGTGAATGGGTCTGATATCCAGCATGTGATTAACCCTATCACTAAACCAGTAAGGCAACAATTTGCAAATATTTTCTGGGCCACAGTTGTCTGAGAATTGCTAAACACTAAAAGGTTTTCCCAGAAAAACATACATACACACCAAATTATACACAAAATTTCAGAGGGTTCACAGACCACCGTAAAACCTATTGCATCAATTAGCTTTGAATGACTGCATTAACAAACCAACCCAAATGTAGTAGTGTTAAACAACACTTATTTACCTGAAAATTCCTTGAGTCAACAGTTTGGGCTGGATTCAGCTGAGCATTTCTGTCTTGTCTGGGTGCCCCCCTACCTCATTAGTGAACCATAGGTCAATTATGGGTGTTCATGCTTCTGGGTGCTGGCTCCTAGAGGCTGGGGCACTTTGACTCAGTTCCATGTGGTCTATCTCCTTAAGCAACTTGCCTAGACTTATCCTCATTGTGGAGACAGGTGTGTCTGAGAGATACAGCTGAAATGCTTATTTGGCTTAAGGCCAAATCTCATAACGGGTGCTACACCTCATTCTTTGGACTACAGCAAATCACAAGGCCAGCCCAGATTCAGCGGGCTGGAAATAAACTATATTGCAAAGGGTATTATTATAGGGAGGGATGGAGAATTGGGGCCATTTTTTCCATCAATTTACCATACCTGTCATGACCCTAGGTTAATAGTTTTATGCAATGAAATGAAATAATAGGGGTTAAAAGAAAAACCAGGAGCTATCTTTTACCATGGCATATAATTGCAGAAATCAGTAACTGCTTGACATTCCAGAAAGAGTCCTCATGTCAAGTCCAGAGCCAAAAGAATATCTTTTTCCTAGTGGCAAACAAGAAATCTCCAATGCTTTTCTTTTCTCAAAAATAATATGTTAGGAAATAAATTTGCTCCACATAGCTTAAAGTTCTCACTTTGCTATTGGAACAGGACGTCATGAATTGCACATATATTTAGTGGGTTGAATGTCAGCAATACTGATGGACCAGCTGAGGAAAATGACACTGAATATTCTAAATGTCTGTGTCAGTGTTCATGTCCAATTCTATTAAGTAGCAGGGGGCTCCAAGTCTTAGCTTGGGGAACTTTATAGTAAATAGTACTAACATTACCCACTAAACCAGAATCCTAGAAAACACTATTTCCATAAAGCACTGAAAACTTCAAGATGACAAAAATTCCAAACAGGAAATACTGAACTCATAATGTGTGTGTGATGATGGATCCAGTAGTTTCTGTGACATCATCAAAAATCAGCTATCAAGGAGCACCTGAGTTGCTTAGTCGGTTAAGTGTCCGTCTCTTGATTTCAGTTCAGGTCTTGATTTTGTGGTTCGAGAGTTCAAGCCCTGCATCATGTTTCATGTTAACAGTGCAGATCCTGCTTGGGATTCTCTCCCTCTCTACCTCTCTCTGCCTCTCCCCCACTCATGCTTTCTCTCTCTCTCTCTTTCTCTCAAAACAAATAAACTTAAAAAAAATCAGCTATCAATAGGTTTGAGTATGGTTATATTTTTCTTCCCCCTAGAAAGAGAAGTAATAATAATAATAATTGGCTGTAAGAAATTCAGCAAATACTTGACAATAGTTGACTGAATTTAGCAAAATATAAGTCCTTTACTCAGGTGCATTTGGTTTAAATCAAGTTTGATTTTGCCATTACCAAAGGCTATATGTCTAGGCAGAAGAGGTCTTCTTTGATACATTAATGCTTTAATTATTCTTACATTTTTCCCCTTACATTACAAAAGAATAGGTGAAATGATTGAATCCACTGGGATGAATCTTCCATCTCATCCCAAATTCCTCCCTATAATTCTGTATTGGTTTCCTGTTGCCATGATAACAAATTACTGCAAATGTGGTAGCTTAAAATGATATAGATTCATTATCTTACAGTTCTGGAGGTCAAATGTCTCATATAGGTCTCACTGGGTTAAAATCAAGGTGCCAATAGGCTGCATTCCTTTCTGAAGGCTCTAAGTGAGACTCCGTGTTTTGCCTTTTTGAGCTTCTACAGGCTGCCTGCATTCCTTGGCTCGTGACCTCTTTCCATCTCCAAAGCCAGCAGTGGCTGGTGGGGTCCTCTTTTTATCACAATACTTTGACACTGATTCTTCCTCTACCTCCCACTTTCACTTTTAAGGACCCCTGTGATTACATCAGACTCTCCCAAATCCAGGATAATCTCCCTATTTTAAGGTCACCTGATTAAGAACCTTAAATCTGTCTTCTATCTTAATTCCTCTTTGTCATGTAACATCACATATTCACAGGTTCTCAAAATTAGGACATGTACATCTTTGGGGGCCCATAACTCTGCCTATCACAAAATCTAGGCCATCCCACTTCTTTTCTCAGGCTACCCTCGATACTGATGCCTAATGATATGAACTAATTCTTCCCAAGAAAGACTTTGCAGCACAAACTTATGATAACAAAGAGAATTTCTTTACTTTTTTAAAATTTATTTTGTAATGTTCATTTATTTTTTACAGTGAGAGACAGAGCACAAGCGGGGCGGGGGTTGGGGGGCAGATAGAGAGAGGAGACACAGAATCTGAGGCAGGCTCCAGGCTTTGAGCTGCCAGCACAGAGCCTGACATGGGGCTCGAACCCACGAACTGTGAGATTATGACCTGAGCCAAAGTCAGATGCTCAACTGACTGAGCCACCCAGGCACCCCAACAGGAATTTCTTTAGATGGCAAACTATGTCTTCCCAGTGCAAATTCTAGAAATATCTACCATGTCATCATTGAAATGGAAAAGAATACATCACAGTTTTTCAACTATAAGAAGGATCATTTGAAAGAATATTTTATATATTATTGATAAACAACACTCAGAGTCAATTCAATGCACCAAGTTTGCTTATTGATAGGTCCCTTAAGTTACTACAAGTCTACTCTTTGTTTTTACCCCCTTTTTTTATCTGCAAAGTGTATGATAGTAATTGCTTCTTATTTTGAGGTAGTGATCAATGTCTTGGTTTAGTTTTTTCAAATTACTAAATAAAGATGAACAAGAATTAGTCTTTGCTTTTGACTTATAAAAATGGACACAAAAATGATCTATCCCTCTGGAAACAGACATGAGAATTGTTTGTCTTGTGTAATTCTTCATCCTCTTTAGAGCACAGTGGATATGGTCTAGTCTAGTATATAACTATATATAAGATAGAGTAAGATGAAGACAGGAGTTCTAAAGTAACAAAAAAAAAAAAAAAAAAAGGAAGAATAAATTAGAAAAGAAAAGAGACCTAGGAAGAAAGGAGACTGGAGCTATTACAAATAAATGAGAGGGAGCACTAATTTCCTTGGAATTTAAACAGTGGTTACATAGTGGCTGCCTTCTTTTTTCACTAGGTATGACTTAATTTGAAATATTGGTATAAAATAGCATAATGTGGTATTGAAAGCATAAGGAAATATGAGAATAAATTAATGCCAACTTGACAGTAAGGTCATTATGTGAGGCAACAGCTTTTTTTTTTTTTTTTTTTTTTTTTTTTTTTTGCTAATATTCCATTAGAAAAACTACCTATGTCTCCATTAAGAAATGTTCACTCAAAAAATGATGTGGCAATTTTTAGATATTCCCATTACCAGTATAAATCTGGAAGGAATAAACAAATAGTCATGAGCTGTGGACACATGTTGTATTTATATAAATCATGGGTGGTCTTCTAGTATATTCAATGTCTCCTACTTGATTTTGTCCTGATCATAGAGGAGAACTTTCCATCTAGACTGAACCATTTGAGTTTTCCCACTCATTCTTCTTTCATTCCACTCCTTTCACCTTAAACATCCTCCCCACTTTTCCCCAGAATAATTCCTACTCCACCTTTAATCCTGACTTTAGACATCACTTTGAGAAGCACTCTCTGGCATCACCTTTCCTAGATATTCCTGGGAATATGGTGTGCTCCTTTCATCACTACATTTGGCACATTCTAGTATAAAATACGTGTTCGTTTATCTTCCTTTACTCCCCAAATCAGTCTTCCTGCTACTGCAGGCAAAGTCCCTATTGTTTCCATCATTGTACTCTCAATGCCTGACACATAATGAATGAAAAGAAAGAAAGAAAGAAAGAAAGAAAGAAAGAAAGAAAGAAAGAAA